>NW_027098689.1:0-115775 GCF_039881205.1 Euwallacea similis
TTATTTTGACGAATTTCGGCCAAATCTGTCAATTTCGGCTTCAAATTGAACCAAATTGATGAAAACGTGCGAAAATGATAAAATAGGCAGAAACGAGCGAAATCGGTCAGTAACGATCGTTTCATCACGGAATTTGCTCAAATCGTCTGATTTTCACGAATTTCGGCCAAATCTGGTAAAACTGGATTCAAATTGATTCAAATTGATGAAAACGTGCCAAAATGATAAAATAGGCAGAAACGAGCGAAATCGGTCAGTAACGATCGTTTCTTCACGGAATTTGCTCAAATCGTCTGATTTTGACGAATTTCGGCCAAATCTGGTAAAACTGGATTCAAATTGATTCAAATTGATGAAAACGTGCCAAAATGATAAAATAGGCAGAAACGAGCGAAATCGGTCAGTAACGATCGTTTCATCACGGAATTTGCTCAAATTGTCCGATTTTGACGAATTTCGGCCAAATCTGGTAAAACTGGATTCAAATTGAACCAAATTGATGAAAACGTTCCAAAATGATAAAATAGGCAGAAACGAGCGAAATCGGTCAGTAACGATCGTTTCGTCACGGAATTTGCTCAAATCGTCCTATTTTGACGAATTTCGACCAAATCTGTCTATTTTGGCTTCAAATTAAACCTAACTGATGAAAACGTGCCACTATGATAAAATAGGCAGAAACGAGCGAAATCGGTCAGTAACGATCGTTTCATCACGGAATTTGCTCAAATCGTCCGATTTTGACGAATTTCGGCCAAATCTGTCTATTTCGGCTTCAAATTGAACCAAATTGAGGAAAACGTGCCAAAATGATGAAATAGGCAGAAACGAGCGAAATCGGTCAGTAACGATCGTTTCATCACGGAATATGCTCAAATCGTCCGATTTTGACGAATTTCGGCCAAATCTGGTAAAACAGGATTCAAATTGATTCAAATTGATGAAAACGTGCCAAAATGATAAAATAGGCAGAAACGAGCGAAATCGGTCAGTAACGATCGTTTCTTCACGGAATTTGCTCAAATCGTCTGATTTTGACGAATTTCGGCCAAATCTGGTAAAACTGGATTCAAATTGATTCAAATTGATGAAAACGTGCCAAAATGATAAAATAGGCAGAAACGAGCGAAATCGGTCAGTAACGATCGTTTCATCACGGAATTTGCTCAAATTGTCCGATTTTGACGAATTTCGGCCAAATCTGGTAAAACTGGATTCAAATTGAACCAAATTGATGAAAACGTTCCAAAATGATAAAATAGGCAGAAACGAGCGAAATCGGTCAGTAACGATCGTTTCATCACGGAATTTGCTCAAATCGTCCGATTTTGACGAATTTCGGCAAAATCTGTCTATTTCGGCTTCAAATTGAACCAAATTGAGGAAAACGTGCCAAAATGATGAAATAGGCAGAAACGAGCGAAATCGGTCAGTAACGATCGTTTCATCACGGAATATGCTCAAATCGTCCGATTTTGACGAATTTCGGCCAAATCTGGTAAAACTGGATTCAAATTGAACCAAATTGAGGAAAACGTGCTACAATGATAAAATAGGCAGAAACGAGCGAAATCGGTCAGTAACGATCGTTTCATCACGGAATTTGCTCAAATCGTCTGATTTTGACGAATTTCGGCCAAATCTGGTAAAACTGGATTCAAATTGATGAAAACGTGCCAAAATGATAAATAGGCAGAAACGAGCGAAATCGGTCAGTAACGATCGTTTCATCACGGAATATGCTCAAATCGTCCGATTTTGACGAATTTCGGCCAAATCTGGTAAATCTGGATTCAAGTTGAACCAAATTGAGGAAAACGTGCCAAAATGATAAAATAGGCAGAAACGAGCGAAATCGGTCAGTAACGATCGTTTCATCACGAAATATGCTCAAATCGTCCTATTTTGACGAATTTCGGCCAAATCTGTCTATTTCGGCTTCAAATTGAATCAAATTGATGAAAACGTGCGAAAATGATAAAATAGGCAGAAACGAGCGAAATCGGTCAGTAACGATCGTTTCATCACGGAATTTGCTCAAATCGTCCGATTTTGACGAATTTCGGCCAAATCTGGTAAAACTGGATTCAAATTGATGAAAACGTGCCAAAATGATAAAATAGGCAGAAACGAGCGAAATCGGTCAGTAACGATCGTTTCATCACGGAATATGCTCAAATCGTCTGATTTTGACGAATTTCGGCCAAATCTGGTAAAACTGGATTCAAATTGATTCAAATTGATGAAAACGTGCCAAAATGATAAAATAGGCAGAAACGAGCGAAATCGGTCAGTAACGATCGTTTCATCACGGAATTTGCTCAAATCGTCCGATTTTGACGAATTTCGGCCAAATCTGGTAAAACTGGATTCAAATTGATGAAAACGTGCCAAAATGATAAAATAGGCAGAAACGAGCGAAATCGGTCAGTAACGATCGTTTCATCACGGAATATGCTCAAATCGTCCGATTTTGACGAATTTCGGCCAAATCTGGTAAATCTGGATTCAAATTGAACCAAATTGAGGAAAACGTGCCAAAATAATAAAATAGGCACAAACGAGCGAAATCGGTCAGAAACGATCGTTTCATCACGGAATTTGCTCAAATCGTCCGATTTTGACGAATTTCGGCAAAATCTGGTAAAACTGGATTCAAATTGATTCAAATTGATGAAAACGTGCCAAAATGATAAAATAGGCAGAAACGAGCGAAATCGGTCAGTAACGATCGTTTCATCACGGAATTTGCTCAAATTGTCCGATTTTGACGAATTTCGGCCAAATCTGGTAAAACAGGATTCAAATTGAACCAAATTGATGAAAACGTGCGAAAATGATAAAATAGGCAGAAACGAGCGAAATCGGTCAGTAACGATCGTTTCATCACGGAATTTGCTCAAATCGTCTGATTTTGACGAATTTCGGCCAAATCTGGTAAAACTGGATTCAAATTGAACCAAATTGATGAAAACGTTCCAAAATGATAAAATAGGCAGAAACGAGCGAAATCGGTCAGTAACGATCGTTTCATCACGGAATTTGCTCAAATCGTCCGATTTTGACGAATTTCGGCAAAATCTGTCTATTTCGGCTTCAAATTGAACCAAATTGAGGAAAACGTGCCAAAATGATGAAATAGGCAGAAACGAGCGAAATCGGTCAGTAACGATCGTTTCATCACGGAATATGCTCAAATCGTCCGATTTTGACGAATTTCGGCCAAATCTGGTAAAACTGGATTCAAATTGATTCAAATTGAGGAAAACGTGCTACAATGATAAAATAGGCAGAAACGAGCGAAATCGGTCAGTAACGATCGTTTCATCACGGAATTTGCTCAAATCGTCCGATTTTGACGAATTTCGGCCAAATCTGGTAAAACTGGATTCAAATTGATTCAAATTGATGAAAACGTGCCAAAATGATAAAATAGGCAGAAACGAGCGAAATCGGTCAGTAACGATCGTTTCATCACGGAATATGCTCAAATCGTCCGATTTTGACGAATTTCGGCCAAATCTGGTAAATCTGGATTCAAATTGAACCAAATTGAGGAAAACGTGCCAAAATAATAAAATAGGCACAAACGAGCGAAATCGGTCAGAAACGATCGTTTCATCACGGAATTTGCTCAAATCGTCCGATTTTGACGAATTTCGGCCAAATCTGGTAAAACTGGATTCAAATTGAACCAAATTGAGGAAAACGTGCTACAATGATAAAATAGGCAGAAACGAGCGAAATCGGTCAGTAACGATCTTTTCATCACGGAATTTGCTCAAATCGTCTGATTTTGACGAATTTCGGCCAAATCTGGTAAAACTGGATTCAAATTGAACCAAATTGATGACAACATGCCAAAATGATAAAATAGGCAGAAACGAGCGAAATCGGTCACTAACGATCGTTTCATCACGGAATTTGCTCAAATCGTCCGATTTTGACGAATTTCGGCCAAATCTGGTAAAACTGGATTCAAATTGAACCAAATTGAGGAAAACGTGCTACAATGATAAAATAGGCAGAAACGAGCGAAATCGGTCAGTAACGATCGTTTCATCACGGAATTTGCTCAAATCGTCCGATTTTGACGAATTTCGGCCAAATCTGGTAAAACTGGATTCAAATTGATGAAAACGTGCCAAAATGATAAAATAGGCAGAAACGAGCGAAATCGGTCAGTAACGATCGTTTCTTCACGGAATTTGCTCAAATCGTCTGATTTTGACGAATTTCGGCCAAATCTGATAAAACTGGATTCAAATTGATTCAAATTGATGAAAACGTGCCAAAATGATAAAATAGGCAGAAACGAGCGAAATCGGTCAGTAACGATCGTTTCATCACGGAATTTGCTCAAATTGTCCGATTTTGACGAATTTCGGCCAAATCTGGTAAAACTGGATTCAAATTGAACCAAATTGATGAAAACGTTCCAAAATGATAAAATAGGCAGAAACGAGCGAAATCGGTCAGAGTAACGATCGTTTCGTCACGGAATTTGCTCAAATCGTCCTATTTTGACGAATTTCGACCAAATCTGTCTATTTTGGCTTCAAATTAAACCAAATTGATGAAAACGTGCCACTATGATAAAATAGGCAGAAACGAGCGAAATCGGTCAGTAACGATCGTTTCATCACGGAATTTGCTCAAATCGTCTGATTTTGACGAATTTCGGCCAAATCTGTCTATTTCGGCTTGAAATTGAACCAAATTGAGGAAAACGTGCCAAAATGATGAAATAGGCAGAAACGAGCGAAATCGGTCAGTAACGATCGTTTCATCACGGAATATGCTCAAATCGTCCGATTTTGACGAATTTCGGCCAAATCTGGTAAAACTGGATTCAAATTGATGAAAACGTGCCAAAATGATAAAATAGGCAGAAACGAGCGAAATCGGTCAGTAACGATCGTTTCATCACGGAATTTGCGCAAATCGTCTGATTTTGACGAATTTCGGCCAAATCTGGTAAAACTGGATTCAAATTGATGAAAACGTGCCAAAACGATAAAATAGGCAGAAACGAGCGAAATCGGTCAGTAACGATCGTTTCATCACGGAATTTGCGCAAATCGTCTGATTTTGACGAATTTCGGCCAAATCTGGTAAAACTGGATTCAAATTGATGAAAACGTGCCAAAACGATAAAATAGGCAGAAACGAGCGAAATCGGTCAGTAACGATCGTTTCATCACGGAATTTGCTCAAATCGTCTGATTTTGACGAATTTCGGCCAAATCTGGTAAAACTGGATTCAAATTGATGAAAACGTGCGAAAATGATAAAATAGGCAGAAACGAGCGAAATCGGTCAGTAACGATCGTTTCATCACGGAATTTGCTCAAATCGTCTGATTTTGACGAATTTCGGCCAAATCTGGTAAAACTGGATTCAAATTGATTCAAATTGATGAAAACGTGCCAAAATGATAAAATAGGCAGAAACGAGCGAAATCGGTCAGTAACGATCGTTTCATCACGGAATTTGCTCAAATCGTCCGATTTTGACGAATTTCGGCCAAATCTGGTAAAACTGGATTCAAATTGATTCAAATTGATGAAAACGTGCCAAAATGATAAAATAGGCAGAAACGAGCGAAATCGGTCAGTAACGATCGTTTCATCACGGAATATGCTCAAATCGTCCGATTTTGACGAATTTCGGCCAAATCTGGTAAATCTGGATTCAAATTGAACCAAATTGAGGAAAACGTGCCAAAATAATAAAATAGGCACAAACGAGCGAAATCGGTCAGGAACGATCTTTTCATCACGGAATTTGCTCAAATCGTCCGATTTTGACGAATTTCGGCCAAATCTGGTAAAACTGGATTCAAATTGAACCAAATTGAGGAAAACGTGCTACAATGATAAAATAGGCAGAAACGAGCGAAATCGGTCAGGAACGATCTTTTCATCACGGAATTTGCTCAAATCGTCTGATTTTGACGAATTTCGGCCAAATCTGGTAAAACTGGATTCAAATTGAACCAAATTGATGACAACATGCCAAAATGATAAAATAGGCAGAAACGAGCGAAATCGGTCACTAACGATCGTTTCATCACGGAATTTGCTCAAATCGTCCGATTTTGACGAATTTCGGCCAAATCTGGTAAAACTGGATTCAAATTGAACCAAATTGAGGAAAACGTGCTACAATGATAAAATAGGCAGAAACGAGCGAAATCGGTCAGTAACGATCGTTTCATCACGAAATATGCTCAAATCGTCCTATTTTGACGAATTTCGGCCAAATCTGTCAATTTCGGCTTCAAATTGAACCAAATTGATGAAAACGTGCGAAAATGATAAAATAGGCAGAAACGAGCGAAATCGGTCAGTAACGATCGTTTCATCACGGAATTTGCTCAAATCGTCCGATTTTGACGAATTTCGGCCAAATCTGGTAAAACTGGATTCAAATTGATGAAAACGTGCCAAAATGATAAAATAGGCAGAAACGAGCGAAATCGGTCAGTAACGATCGTTTCATCACGGAATATGCTCAAATAGTCTGATTTTGACGAATTTCGGCCAAATCTGGTAAAACTGGATTCAAATTGATTCAAATTGATGAAAACGTGCCAAAATGATAAAATAGGCAGAAACGAGCGAAATCGGTCAGTAACGATCGTTTCATCACGGAATTTGCTCAAATCGTCCGATTTTGACGAATTTCGGCCAAATCTGGTAAAACTGGATTCAAATTGATGAAAACGTGCCAAAATGATAAAATAGGCAGAAACGAGCGAAATCGGTCAGTAACGATCGTTTCATCACGGAATATGCTCAAATCGTCCGATTTTGACGAATTTCGGCCAAATCTGGTAAATCTGGATTCAAATTGAACCAAATTGAGGAAAACGTGCCAAAATAATAAAAATAGGCACAAACGAGCGAAATCGGTCAGAAACGATCGTTTCATCACGGAATTTGCTCAAATCGTCCGATTTTGACGAATTTCGGCAAAATCTGGTAAAACTGGATTCAAATTGATTCAAATTGATGAAAACGTGCCAAAATGATAAAATAGGCAGAAACGAGCGAAATCGGTCAGTAACGATCGTTTCATCACGGAATTTGCTCAAATTGTCCGATTTTGACGAATTTCGGCCAAATCTGGTAAAACAGGATTCAAATTGAACCAAATTGATGAAAACGTGCGAAAATGATAAAATAGGCAGAAACGAGCGAAATCGGTCAGTAACGATCGTTTCATCACGGAATTTGCTCAAATCGTCTGATTTTCACGAATTTCGGCCAAATCTGGTAAAACTGGATTCAAATTGATTCAAATTGATGAAAACGTGCCAAAATGATAAAATAGGCAGAAACGAGCGAAATCGGTCAGTAACGATCGTTTCATCACGGAATTTGCTCAAATCGTCTGATTTTGACGAATTTCGGCCAAATCTGGTAAAACTGGATTCAAATTGATGAAAACGTGCGAAAATGATAAAATAGGCAGAAACGAGCGAAATCGGTCAGTAACGATCGTTTCATCACGGAATTTGCTCAAATCGTCTGATTTTGACGAATTTCGGCCAAATCTGGTAAAACTGGATTCAAATTGATTCAAATTGATGAAAACGTGCCAAAATGATAAAATAGGCAGAAACGAGCGAAATCGGTCAGTAACGATCGTTTCATCACGGAATTTGCTCAAATCGTCCGATTTTGACGAATTTCGGCCAAATCTGGTAAAACTGGATTCAAATTGATTCAAATTGATGAAAACGTGCCAAAATGATAAAATAGGCAGAAACGAGCGAAATCGGTCAGTAACGATCGTTTCGTCACGGAATTTGCTCAAATCGTCCTATTTTGACGAATTTCGACCAAATCTGTCTATTTTGGCTTCAAATTAAACCAAATTGATGAAAACGTGCCACTATGATAAAATAGGCAGAAACGAGCGAAATCGGTCAGTAACGATCGTTTCATCACGGAATTTGCTCAAATCGTCCGATTTTGACGAATTTCGGCCAAATCTGTCTATTTCCGCTTGAAATTGAACCAAATTGATGAAAACGTGCCAAAATGATGAAATAGGCAGAAACGAGCGAAATCGGTCAGTAACGATCGTTTCATCACGGAATATGCTCAAATCGTCCGATTTTGACGAATTTCGGCCAAATCTGGTAAAACTGGATTCAAATTGATGAAAACGTGCCAAAATGATAAAATAGGCAGAAACGAGCGAAATCGGTCAGTAACGATCGTTTCATCACGGAATTTGCGCAAATCGTCTGATTTTGACGAATTTCGGCCAAATCTGGTAAAACTGGATTCAAATTGATGAAAACGTGCCAAAACGATAAAATAGGCAGAAACGAGCGAAATCGGTCAGTAACGATCGTTTCATCACGGAATTTGCTCAAATCGTCCGATTTTGACGAATTTCGGCCAAATCTGGTAAAACTGGATTCAAATTGAACCAAATTGAGGAAAACGTGCTACAATGATAAAATAGGCAGAAACGAGCGAAATCGGTTAGTAACGATCTTTTCATCACGGAATTTGCTCAAATCGACTGATTTTGACGAATTTCGGCCAAATCTGGTAAAACTGGATTCAAATTGATTCAAATTGATGAAAACGTGCCAAAATAATAAAATAGGGAGAAACGAGCGAAATCGGTCAGTAACGATCGTTTCATCACGGAATTTGCTCAAATCGTCCGATTTTGACGAATTTCGGCCAAATCTGGTAAAACTGGATTCAAATTGAACCAAATTGATGAAAACGTGCCAAAATGATAAAATAGGCAGAAACGAGCGAAATCGGTCAGTAACGATCGTTTCATCACGGAATTTGCTCAAATCGTCCGATTTTGACGAATTTCGGCCAAATCTGGTAAAACTGGATTCAAATTGATGAAAACGTGCCAAAATGATAAAATAGGCAGAAACGAGCGAAATCGGTCAGTAACGATCGTTTCATCACGGAATTTGCTCAAATCGTCCGATTTTGACGAATTTCGGCCAAATCTGGTAAAACTGGATTCAAATTGATGAAAACGTGCCAAAATGATAAAATAGACAGAAACGAGCGAAATCGGTCAGTAACGATCGTTTCATCACGGAATATGCTCAAATCGTCCGATTTTGACGAATTTCGGCCAAATCTGGTAAATCTGGATTCAAATTGAACCAAATTGATGAAAACGTGCCAAAATGATAAAATAGGCAGAAACGAGCGAAATCGGTCAGTAACGATCGTTTCATCACGAAATATGCTCAAATCGTCCTATTTTGACGAATTTCGGCCAAATCTGTCTATTTCGGCTTCAAATTGAACCAAATTGATGAAAACGTGCGAAAATGATAAAATAGGCAGAAACGAGCGAAATCGGTCAGTAACGATCGTTTCATCACGGAATTTGCTCAAATCGTCCGATTTTGACGAATTTCGGCCAAATCTGGTAAAACTGGATTCAAATTGAACCAAATTGAGGAAAACGTGCTACAATGATAAAATAGGCAGAAACGAGCGAAATCGGTCAGTAACGATCGTTTCATCACGGAATTTGCTCAAATCGTCCGATTTTGACGAATTTCGGCCAAATCTGGTAAAACTGGATTCAAATTGATTCAAATTGATGAAAACGTGCCAAAATGATAAAATAGGCAGAAACGAGCGAAATCGGTCAGTAACGATCGTTTCATCACGGAATTTGCTCAAATCGTCCGATTTTGACGAATTTCGGCCAAATCTGGTAAAACTGGATTCAAATTGAACCAAATTGATGAAAACGTTCCAAAATGATAAAATAGGCAGAAACGAGCGAAATCGGTCAGAAACGATCGTTTCATCAAGAAATTTGCTCAAATCGGTCGTTTTGGCTTATTTCGGCCAAATCTGTCTGTTTTGGCTTGAAATTGCACCAAATTGATGAAAACGTGCCAAAATGACTAAAACAGACAGAAACGAGCGAAATCGTTCAGAAACGATCGTTTCTTCAAGGAATTTGCTCAAATCAGTCGTTTTGGCTTATTTCGGCCAAATCTGTCTGTTTTGTCTTGAAATTGCACCAAATTGATGAAAACGTGCCAAAATGATAAAATAGGCAGAAACGAGCGAAATCGGTCAGAAACGATCGTTTCATCACGGAATTTGCTCAAATCGTCTGATTTTGACGAATTTCGGCCAAATCTGTCTATTTCGGCTTCAAATTGAACCAAATTGATGAAAACGTGCGAAAATGATAAAATAGGCAGAAACGAGCGAAATCGGTCAGTAACGATCGTTTCCTCACGGAATTTGCTCAAATCGTCCGATTTTGACGAATTTCGGCCAAATCTGGTAAAACTGGATTCAAATTGATTCAAATTGATGAAAACGTGCCAAAATGATAAAATAGGCAGAAACGAGCGAAATCGATCAGTAACGATCGTTTCATCACGAAATATGCTCAAATCGTCCTATTTTGACGAATTTCGGCCAAATCTGTCTATTTCGGCTTCAAATTGAACCAAATTGATGAAAACGTGCGAAAATGATAAAATAGGCAGAAACGAGCGAAATCGGTCAGTAACGATCGTTTCCTCACGGAATTTGCTCAAATCGTCCGATTTTGACGAATTTCGGCCAAATCTGGTAAAACTGGATTCAAATTGATTCAAATTGATGAAAACGTGCCAAAATGATAAAATAGGCAGAAACGAGCGAAATCGGTCAGTAACGATCGTTTCATCACGGAATTTGCTCAAATCGTCCGATTTTGACGAATTTCGGCCAAATCTGGTAAAACTGGATTCAAATTGAACCAAATTGATGAAAACGTTCCAAAATGATAAAATAGGCAGAAACGAGCGAAATCGGTCAGAAACGATCGTTTCATCAAGAAATTTGCTCAAATCGGTCGTTTTGGCTTATTTCGGCCAAATCTGTCTGTTTTGGCTTGAAATTGCACCAAATTGATGAAAACGTGCCAAAATGACTAAAACAGACAGAAACGAGCGAAATCGTTCAGAAACGATCGTTTCTTCAAGGAATTTGCTCAAATCAGTCGTTTTGGCTTATTTCGGCCAAATCTGTCTGTTTTGTCTTGAAATTGCACCAAATTGATGAAAACGTGCCAAAATGATAAAATAGGCAGAAACGAGCGAAATCGGTCAGAAACGATCGTTTCATCACGGAATTTGCTCAAATCGTCTGATTTTGACGAATTTCGGCCAAATCTGGTAAAATTGGATTCAAATTGAACCAAATTGATGAAAAGGTGCCAAAATGATAAAATAGGCAGAAACGAGCGAAATTTTTAGGCTCTTTTTAACATAAGAGGTGCTCCAATAATAGGATTTTCTCGTGATGTATGAATTGTTTCTGTTTCAGAATGTTCAATTTCTTTCGCGGTTACGGTGCTAGACGTGGTTTGAGCATCTTCATTGATGACCTGTGGTATTGGAGGTTTCTCTTTTGGGGGTTTGAGTTGAATATCGGATAAAATCTTAATTTTGGGTTCAGATGGACGTGGAATGTTTATTGGTATCTTTTTAGGTTTTTCAAACAGATTTTCCTGTGTTTCGAAGAAGTGCTTAATTTTCTCATGCCACAAGTATTGATCTTCGGGGTCTTTTTTCTTTGCCGCTATTGCTGAGACATGTGTTAAAGGTGGTTCAACCTCGACTGGATTTAATTCTTTAGGTGGACGAGATAGTGCATCTGCATTTGAATTTTTTGTGCCTTTTTTGTATTGAATGTCGTATTCATACTCTTGTAATTTGAGCTTCCTCCTAACCAGTTTGGAGTTGGGTTCTTTTATTAAGAACAACCATTGGAGAGGTTTGTAATCGGTCACTATTGTAAATTTTCGAGCAAAC
Source organism: Euwallacea similis (assembly GCF_039881205.1). Classification (NCBI taxonomy): domain Eukaryota; kingdom Metazoa; phylum Arthropoda; class Insecta; order Coleoptera; family Curculionidae; genus Euwallacea; species Euwallacea similis. The sequence goes on from NW_027098689.1 coordinate 11,837, forward strand.
AATTACGGCCTGAGGTATTTTGTTGCCCAAATGATGGCTAATAGTTCTTTCTCAATGGTTGAATAATTACACTCAGCTGGGTTGAGGGTTCTACTGTCATAAGCAATGGGGAGATCTGACCCAATAGGTCCCTGGGATAATATAACTCCAATTGCATAGTCTGAAGTGTCGGTGGTTAAGACAAAGGGTTTCTTAAAATCGGGGTATTGGAGTATGGGATCATTCATTAGAAGACTTTTGTAAAGGTTAAAAGCGTCCAAAAATGCTTTATCGTGAATAATGTTTGCGCCTTTTTTGAGGCACTGCGTTAGAGGTTTGGTTACCTTGGCAAAGTTTCTGATGAATTTCCTATAATAACCGATGAGGCTTATTTGAGCTTATTAAAATTATTTGATTTCTTTCGGTGTTTTAGGGATTTTAAAATCCTTGATTGCATTTATTTTCTTAGGGTTCGGCTTTATTCCGTCAGAAGTAACGATGTGACCTAGGAATTCAACTGTTCTTTTAAGAAATTCTGATTTATCCAATTGTATTTTCATGTTATATGAGTCTAACTGATTAAAAACTAATTTTAATGAGTTAATATGTTCCTGAAGGCTCGTCGAATAAATAATGATGTCGTCCATGTAAACAAGACAGATTTTTCCTTGCAATCCACGGAGAACATTGTCCATAGCCCTTTGGAAAGTTGAAGGGGCGTTCTTAAGTCCGAATGGCGTAAGCGTATATTCATAGTGACCATGTTCCACATTAAAAGCTGTTTTAGGTATACTCTTCAGGTCCATTTCTATTTGGTGAAATCCGCTGGCAAGATCTAGCGTTGTAAAATATTGACTTCTACCTAGTTTGTCAAGGATATCTGTTATGTTTGGTAGTGGGTAGCGATTGTCTGTTGTTTTTTCATTCAGCTTTCTGTAATCAATTACTACTCTCCATTTTCTTTTTCCGGATGCGTCCATTTTCTTTGGTACTATCCACACTGGCGAACTCCATGGAGAATAAGAGGGCCGGATTATTCCACTCTATAGCATTTGATTAATTTGCTTGTTAATTTCTTCTTTATGTATAAACGGGTAACGATGGTTCTTGGCATGTACCGGTATTTCATGCGAGGTGTTGATGACGTGTTTGACTTGATTTGAGAAAGTTAAGGCATCACCTGGTTTGTACAGGATTCGTTGGTATGAATTTAGTAGGTTAAAGAGTTGCGTTTGTTCTTCTGGATTCAAATGTTCATGTCTTATTAAGTCCTTTAATTTTATGTTTTTACATTCCTGTTTTTGAGTCTCTTGGCATGAATGAGTATTTGTTATTTCCCAATTAAAGATTTCATAGTTATTAAGTTCTATGGGATCTAATGGCAAGTTTTTCCTTATATCATATTCCAATATAGCGGGCTTGTCGGAGTGGTTAAGGATATCTACTGTATATGCTTGATTATGAACTGTGATTAATGTAGGTTGTATTTCGATTTGTTCATTGCAACAATGATTTATTATCCATGTAGTATTGTTTGGTAATGTCGTTCTTATCAGGGTTTTCTGTAACGTAAGAGGGGGAATTTCAATTTTATATTGTTCAAAATTCTTTCGATACTGAAAGGGAATTTCAAGGTTATTATTCTTTAATACCTGATTTTTAAGATCTATATTAAGATTTAGTTTACAAAGATCTCTTAGTCCTAATATTCCATCATAGTATTCGTGGAAGGGGTGAAGGATGAAATTGATAGATTCTGATATTCCGTATGGTTGTAATAAGGGAATCTTAGCTTGATGGGTGGTTTCCTTGGTACCTACACAAGTTTGTAACGTGCTTTTATGTGGTCTTATTTTTTCAGGGAATAGTTTTTTCGCTAGTGAGGGTCTGAGGAGAGATGCGTGAGAGCCCGTATCTATTAATAATTTTATTTGGAGATTAGGGATTTTGATATAAGGCAATTGATTGACTTGGAAGCTATTTACGTTTATCCATGTGGTTTTGTCTGAGAGGCTGATGTCTGAAAATTTTCATTACGGTTTTCTGCTAATTCAATATATTCTTCCTGTCCTGCCTCATTGTCGACTAGAAGGTCTATTGCATCAGGATAAGAGTCATTGTTTTCTAAATGTGTTAGTTTCTGAAATGTATATTTCGGTTGGGATCGTTGGGGTTGTTGTGCAAAAAGTTGTCGAAATTGATATTGGAATAAATTTCGTTGAGGATTCGGTTGAGGAAAGCTTTTATGTGTCTGGGGTTGTACCGTGCTCGCTCCGGACATTGGCTGTGGATATTGTCTATTGGGGTTTCGATACGAATCCTTTTGGTTCGTAACTTGATTTCGTGGGAAATTTTTAAGTTGTTGATTTATAAATCGATGAGGTTGCACTAGAGGTAGTCAATTCATTGGTTGAAAGCTTGACGAAGGAAAGTTTGTTGATTTTGCGAATTTTTGGAAATTCTGGTTGTTATTTGAGTTTGGTCTTGAATTAGAGGATCGGTTTTGGGTTAGATAGCTATTTTTAAAATTATTTTGACTCATTAATATCTCGTAATTTGTGATAATGTCTGTTGCTTAATCGACATTTTGAGGTTGCTAAACAATCAACAGTGTTCGTAATTCATTGGAAATGTTTGCCAATAAATTTTAAGTAGCGACTAATTCATTTTGAGCTATTAGAATGTTTCGTGCTTCTATATTACTTACTTCCGAACAAATTTTTGTGTTGATCTGGGTAACTAAGGCCTTGAGTTTACATATATAGTCCTGCGTAGTCTCGTTTCGTTATGATAAGAATATCAGTTGTTGTTGATTTGCCCTTGTTATAGGGTCGCTAAATTTTTGTTTGAGGGCAATTTTAATATCATTCCAATTCTGTAAATCTGGACGAGTCAGAAGAAAATCTTCGGCTTGTCCTAAGATTTTTGATTTTATTGCCAATAAAACATATTCTTGTTGAGACGGATCATTGTTATAATATGTGGTATAAAATGTATCTATTTGCTCGATGAATGATTCTAATTTGGCAGGAGTTCCGTCAAAGGTTTTCAATAAAATGACCGTGGACCTCAAGGCGTCAACCATATTTTTACTATCTTGATTACAGGGATTTACTAAACTAATGCTAAGAGTAGGAGTTGCGTCACTATAAAGTTGGTCAATGTGATATTCAATAGAGCTATTACTTGCTTCTGAAGTAGTTCTCAGACGTGGATAAGTAATATCACTTAGAATCTGTTTTTTGAATTTTTTCATAAATTAACTTATAGCTAGCACAATTCGTACAATATGTGTAGAATTAACGTTGATAACTTACAAGATTTCTTGTCAGTCCGTATTGGTTTCTGCTTGCAGGAAAAATGCTGTTCGCTTATCTGGATTGTAGTGGTCCTAGTTGTTGGAATGTCCAAAAGGCGATGCTAACCAGGAGTCACCGGGTCCGTGTATTGTTGATCCTTTCTTAACTGTAGAAACAGATGGTGCCGGTGTTTGGAGATCTCGAAAATGTAACGCTTTTTTACTGGGTCGTAAACACTCGAACACTCGTTTTTTCGAATTTTCACTTTTTACCGTTGCACCCGAAAGGATCCTACCGACTGCGCCAGTTAAGTTTTCATTCAAAGAAAACTTCTTTTTAAAAAATTATTTATTTCAAAAAATAAAATAATAAGAATTACAATTGATGGCAAAACTTTGTACTCGATGTACTAGCAACTAGACTAACTAATGATTATGACAATAATAATAATCCTATGCTAAACACCTGGCTTTATATAATAAAAAGATGCTGAAGGTGCTGAATTCTAGAGCGTGTCATGGTTTTTGTTTATACACGTGGTACATTTGTTATGGGTTCCTATGGGAAATGACCATATAATTCATGTGACATGTTCGAATATTTTTGCTCGATTACATTTAAACAGTATTTTACTTAATATTGATTAATAAAAAATGTGGATAAACTAGGGAAATAAAAATTATGTTTTGAGTATCTAGAATGTGTGATTTAACTTATTATAAAACAAGGGATTTATTAATTTCACAAACAGCTTAATTTAAAAGCAACAAATGCTTAACTACTACAGTGTCCGAATATTAATGCGGCCCACTGTATATAAAGTAAACGTTAGATTATGCTCTATAACCTTACCAACAATAAAAGTTGATCGACTAAAATATGTGAGTAACTACTTTTTTTTGTATTGTGATTTACTGTGTATTTTAGGGTTGTTTGTAATAAAAGAAGGGACATCCAAAATGAAAACGTTACTTGATGAATTTTAATTGCTCCCATAGTAACTTCGCTTGCCTCAGATGGGGCCATTTAAACAGTGGTTACATTTAAAAATTGAATTGCTCTTGTCAACTTTGTTACTGTTTATCACGCAACCTCAAATATACCTACAAATTTCCATAACCTCGAAGTTTATTCATCATTTTGCTTTCAGCTAAAGTTTAAATTAAAATTGTTTCTCAATTAAATATAACACCTCTATTCATCAACATAATAATCTTGAAGTCTCTATTTAACCGAGTTTGATTATTTCCCCTCAGTCAAACATATTGATTTTCTTGGTCCCTCTTGAGAGCCCAAAGGCTCTATAGTTATAGCTAAAGTATTATACATGTGAGCATTCCCTTTATGTTTCGACACCGTACCCGGTGACAAGGACAAGGGCCCCTTTTCTTAAGATTAGGTATTAATGATAGTGTTCTGTTTTGTATAGTTTGTAATTGTAGCCACATGGAGCTTATCTAATTTATGAACTGAGACTACACCTTCATTTTGGAATGCTAAAATTTGTGAGCTGTCAGAGAGACAGAGAAGAGACGATGTCGGGCACTTTTGAGGTTTTAGGTGAAAAAAAGGGGATTTTTAAGAAGGGAAGAAGGGCACTTGCTCTGATGGCATCGCGTAAACCACAGGCACTCTCTTACTTCATAAACATAGTATTATAGAGATTAAATATTTAAAAATAAAGGGAGTTATTTTTCCACTTTTTCCTAACATACATAAAGAACAATGAGCACTGAATTAAAGGTCTGCAAAAGGCAGGAAAAAGCTAAGGAGATGTCGAAGCTTCATCCTGAAAACACTGCACAAGACAAGTTGAAGGAAAAACGTGTCCCCTAGTAAATTTCAATTACTCCTCATCACATAAGCATTACCTCCTATTACCTTTTTCTTAACATATTCCTATAGTAAATATGGTCCCTTACCAAAGTTCAATGGGCAAAGAATATTTAGTAAAATCATCATAATCATTGGGGTCTTAATTTATGTAAGGTACTTCTCAAAAGGTGGGAAAGATACAATTTTAGGTATATTTTCATTATTTATTATTATCACAGAATAAACTAAAAAATGTTTTAGCAACATTTGATTACACACATGATGGGTGAGGGCATCACGTTAAGTGCGACAAATCCTACATGGATGAAATAAAACAGTACACTGGCTGCATTCCAAGGAAATGTGGTTGCTTTGTCAGTAATCAAATAATCGCAGAATATGAGACAGGTATTTTAGTGTGATTGGCAAAAAAAGGTATAATATTAAAACATCAGCAGCTCCACATGGATTATCTTCAATACAATTTTGCTTTAAGTTGTCGTAAAATGGCGACAGTTTATTTATACATCATCTTGATATTCAGAATATGACACCGTCTTGAAAACATTTGCAAATCAAATTGTCACGTTTACAAATTAACAAGTATGTTTTTAGGTGGTTCAAATGGAGGAGCAACAATTATAGACCTATATTCTGGGACGTTATCTCATGGGGAAAACTTCATTAATTTCTACAAAAGCATGAAAATGAACTTTATGACCCCTACTGATTTGAAAATTTACAGATCTGTCTGGTAAAGACCTTCTAATTGAAGCTACGCCCATGTTTCATACTTGGACATTTTAGATGAGTGCCCCTAAGTTGCAAATGGAAATAGAATAATTTCATGGAAAGAAAGTGTCAACGGTGTCCATTCGAAGATGTATTCGTGATCACGGTTTCCACGGTCGTGTAGGCAGGAAAAAGCCCTGGTTAAGTAAGAAAAATCAAAAAGTTCGATTTGAATTTGCCACTGAACACATTTCTAAGGATGAGGACTTCTGGACTGTCGTTATTTTTTGCGATTAATCTAAATTCAATATTTTTGGATCGGATGGTAGGTAAGTGGTCTGGAGAAAAGCAAATACTGAGCTAAATAACAACAATTTATGTCCCACGATTAAACACGGAGGAGGTTCTGTAATGGTTTGGGGGTGTATATCCTCGCAAGGCCTGGGCGAATTGGTTTTTATTAAGGGAATAATGGATAAGATATATTTTCTCAACTTGTTAAAGCAAAATCTTTAAAAAAATGCTGAAAAATGGGATTACTGAATTGGTTTAAATTTTGTCAAGACAATGATCCTAAGCACAGTGCTCGAATACTGAAAGAATGGTTGTTGCATAATTGTTTGTGATGTGATAAAAACACCACCGCAAACCCCGGATCTCTCAACCCTATTGAGAACGTATGGCATCAATTAGACATTCAAATTCGACATCAGATTACAAATAAAGAAACATTAAAAAGAGTATTAACTGAAGAATGGCTTAAAATTGATACACGATTTATAAAAAAATTAATTTCTTTCATGCTACGTCGATTATAAAGTGTTCGGAACCAAAAAGAAGGTTATACAAAATATCAATTTTTAGAAGGATTGCAATTATTACCTTTTTTGTTATGTTTAAACCGGCGTCCGAATATTTTTGTGATTTGATAAAAATGTTATTTAAACAGGTTTGTTATTATTTCTATAGTTGTATATATTTGTTGTTTATGACTTTATTAAATATTAGTATGTAAGATTTAATCTATTTATTGGCAATTAAATTTTTCTTGCCCGTTCAGTACATAGTCTATTAAACCCAATAATAAATGAATTCTAGTAAGTGTCCGAATATTTTTGTGATCCACTGTACATCTCTGGTACCGATAATCTTGCCGATTGTGGTAGCAAAGGGATGCTCCCATCCGAACTTAGTACTTTCGATCTTTGGTGGAAGGGTCCAGATTTTTTAACTCAGAATGTGGACACTTGGCCACCGGAGGAATTTGACTTCCATAATAATTTGGTCCTTCGAGCCGGATGCGGATTACGCGTGCGAATTTACGTATCCGAACATAGTTCATTGTTGCATTTAATTATTTTTCTTGAGAAATTCCGCCTTGCCCTTTAGGGATCGTGGATCACTTCGGCTGCTTACTGGAATGCTCCGTGGCGAAATGTACAGACGACCCATTGTCTTGAGTTGCAATTAATTTACGCATTTTCGGCTATTTATTTTTCTTCCTTTTGATTGGAGTGACGATATTTAAATCGCAAACAAATTCCGAAAGAATTTCTAGAGTTTTTCTTTCCTCGACCTTGAGCCTACTCTGGGTATATACCTACACGATCGAATCTTATTTTTTCGTACTAAAGAAAACTGACCTTACGGCGACTTTGGGTACATATTAGCACTATCGACCCATATCTTTTGTATTAAATAAAATTCAAAGTGTGCTAAATTGCTCCTTATTTTATTTATCCTTAAATAAAATTTAATAGTTCACCTGATATCACCCCGCTTGATTTCTCCGTATGGGGGCTCGTTAAGAATTAAGTTTATCAGCAAAATTTTGCTATAGCACAGAAATCGAAGGAGTTAGTTCTGCACGCATTTACCGGTATTACTTTACACATGTTGACTACGGCGTTGGAATCGACAGTTTCAAGGGGCTATTTATGCTTGGAAAATAATGGCAATTTTTTCGGACATATGCTCTAAATTTAGTTGTTTTATTCGTATTCATTTGTTGTTGTTTTTTCAATTTTTAGGACTTCTGTTATTTTAAATTTATTTGCTCTTTGTGTGTGTACAGGGTGGCCCAAATTCGAGGCGTATCATTGGGATCTCAGAAACTATAAGAGATATGACGTCGCTTAAATTAGGGCAAAGTTGTGCAATTTGGTGCCCAACAAAATGCTACTTCGTATGTGGAAAAATTCCGAATACTTTCGGAGATATCCAGAAAAAATCGAAATTTTGCTATATTAATTTTATTTTTTCCTGACTTTATTTGAAAAAATATTCCAAAACAGATGTTACTTCATTGTTGCCACTTTTTCTTCCCTACAAGATGGTATTGTGAAATTTGAAATCCGACGTTTCATCTTTGAGCAACCATCATCAACTTATTTTTTTTAAATACGGACCTGGATTTTTTATTTTGTCTTTTATTACCTTTTGCCCTTCTTAGAAAAATGACATATAACAATCACCAAGAAAATTAATAGATATGATAAAAATACCCTCTTAAAAGGTGCATATATCTAGCACTTTTTTTTAAACAACTTTAAACAATTTAAACAATTTCCTAAATTTTTGTAATAAAATTTTTTTACAAAATTCATTTTTACTAACTAAATCCTATTTTACTCACCTAAATAATACTTATATATAATAATAATGATACATACTAAATAAGGTTAAATAAAATGTTCAAAAATTTGACTGTCGTATTCAATGCACTTGCGAATTCGCATTTGCATCTGTTTAATAGCTCTATTTATAGTTCTTCCTCGAATAGTTCTCACTTCTCTGATTAAATTCTGTTCTAAAATTTCTACATTGCGCGGAATATTTTTATACAACTTATTTTTTAAAAGCCCCAAAGGAAAAAATCTAGAGGATTAAGATCAGGACTTCTAGCTGGCCATCGAATATATCCTTTATTGCCAATCCATTTATTTGGAAACAACATGTTCAGCAAATCTGTTACTTGTCTCCGATTGTGTGGTGGTGCCCCATCTTGTTGCCACCATAGATCACGCAACACGGCCAAAGGTTCGTTTTCTAGCGAATCCATAATTTGATTTCTTATTAAATTAAGGTACCGTTCCGAATTTAAATTTTCTCGGTAGATTAAGGGTCCAATAATATTATTATTATATAATCCTATCCAGACATTAAAAAAGTTGCGACCTTGTGCTCTTACTTCCTGATTTATTCTAGGATTGTCTATTGACCAATAATGTTGATTATTTATATTAAAAATTCCATTGGTCGAAAAGTTGCATTCGTCGGAGAAAATAATTTTGTTCAAAAAATTATCGACATCTTGTGTTCTTTGTTCAAGCCAATGACAAAATTCTAATCTTTTTTCGAAATCGTCCGGTCTCAATGCATTGCTAACGTGAATTTTATAGGGTTTAAATTTGTGTAATTTCAACGTTCTTATTATCGATGTTTTTGACATATTTAATTCTTGTGCATACTGTCTCAATGATCCCCGAGGATTGTTAATAGCCTATAAAAAATAATAATGTAAATTGTTTGTTTTCAAATTAAAAGGACAATATAATAAATAAATTTTTACTCGGTCTAAAATGGCTTCTTCGTCTTCAGCATCATGTCGATTTCCATATTTTTCCCGGGGTTTAATAAAAGAACCAAATTCTGCTAAATTGCTATCAAGACGACTGAAAAAACTCATATGTGGCTGATGTCTTTCAGGATATTCTTGTAAATAGCACTCTGAAGATACTTGAGCATTTCTATTACAAGCGTAATAGATTTATCATATCGCGCTTTTCAAGTGATGAAAACATGTTATTTTACTTTAATAATAATTAATATCAACTTTAACTAAACCTATAAACTATAATTTACTGAATACATTTAATAGAACGAAAATTTGACAGTAATTGTTAAATGTTTAACAATTATTGTTTACTTGTTTAAAACAAATGTAGAACGAACTCAATCATAGCCACCTTCTTGTCCATATGTGTTGTTTTAATACTCATAAGTCCTATCTATTGTGATACTTTATATAAAATTATTTATGTTATTTATTTCATATATTAAAATTGATTAAAAATATCTATTACGCGAAAAGAACCTCGAATCAACAGTTTATATATAATTTCTCAATAAAACAATGAGCATAAGGAAGGCAAACCTATGTTAAAAAAGATGTGGGAGAATGCTAGATATATGCACCTTTTAAGAGGGTATTTTTATCATATCTACTAACTTTCTTGATGATTGTTATATGTCATTGTTCTAAGTAGGGCAAAAGGTAATAAATGACAAGATAAAAAATCCAGGTCCGTATTTAAAAAAAATAAGTTGATGATGGTTGCTCAAAGATGAAACGTCGGATTTCAAATTTCACAACACCATCTTGAAGGGAATAAAAAGTGGCAACAATGAAGTAACATCTGTTTTGGAATATTTTTTCAAATAAAGTGAGGAAAAAATAAAATTGATATAGCAAAATTTCGATTTTTTCTGGATATCTCCGAAAGTATTCGGATCTTTTCCACATACGAAGTAGCATTTTGTTGGGCACTAAATTGCACAACTTTGCCCTAATTTAAGCGACGTCATATCTCTTATAGTTTCTGAGATCCCAATGATACGCCTCGAATTTGGACCACCCTGTACTCTATTCAATTACTGCATTAATTCAGTCATTACATTGTTATTAAACACATAAATGACACACACCGTTAATTGATATAGCTAATTGTTTACTCTTAAAAATTAAAAAACTACGTACAGGTCCATAATAGAAATTTTCTTGATTAAGGCCGAAAAAAAAGACTAAAACGCAATTAAACCATAAAGTGTTATACGAGTACATCTGTAATGGGAACTTGCGAAACAGACTGAGGAACACTTTTGGCAGTAATTTATTGTACCGTTTGTAATACCCCTATGGTCACAAATAATATACACAGTGTGGCCCATTTAAGATAGAAACACCCCTGTAACTTTTACATTTATAACTCGATTTCAAAGAATCAAGGCTCAAAAGATAGAGAATAAAAAAACTATATTTATGCTGTAAAAAATGTTTTCTAACTCATCCGACCAAGGCCTACTATAATTTTTTTCTACGTCAAAAATCTCCTTATCTCGGACACCCTGTATGTAGATAACTTCTCTGAAAATGTATTGATTTTTCAACCACATCAAAATTAAATGGAATCTCATCATGTTTATTTAAATTTGTATTATTTTTTGGATGAAATGTTCTATAACCTGTAGACTTTATACGGTGATTTTTCTCGCAATAATTTAGCAAAGTCTTTCTTTGTTTTGCACATTATTTAGAAGTGAAATGTTTTTATCAACTTTTATCTAATTTTTTTAAATGGATTTTATAACCTGACCAAACTCCATAGTTTCCATTAATTTTAGAAAGATTAAACAGAGATGTATATATACAGTGGTGTGCAAAATAATAGCAGCGCAACAACAGTTTTGCAGAGGGTTGATTATTAACTTAGATAATGCTTTTTAACTGATTAGATAAGTTAAAAAGTAAAACTTAAGAAGTTTTTGGAATTAACATTTTAACATGTTGACTCTGCAAATGGCAAGGTCAATGTGAATAATTTACAAGTGGCGAGAGAATCATCATCATGGATAAAAGCTGGCGAGTTGAGTGAGTATCCAACATGGCTCGAGATATGCAGATAAAGAAAAAAAAATCGTTATGTAATATACACCAGGTTACGCCTATGTGTTTTCCTCTTGCATTACTTGCATTACTTTCTCATGGAAACCCAAGGGCAATGTTACAACCCAATTAGAATGTATATTTATTTAGAAACACAATTTCTTTGTCTGATATAGCTAAATCATCAAAACTGTAATTAACTGAAATTAAAGGTCTGAGTACTGTTTAAAGTTCAAACTACCCTTATCAATGTACTTTAACAAAGTTCACATATGTATCATACCTATATACATATGTAGGGGAGATCTATACAGAAAAATCAGAACTAGTAGAAACGTAGAAACGTTCGACACGTCTTCTCAGACACTCACACTTACACCAAAAGGATCTTTGCTCCGCACTTTCGCTCTTGCATCATCGATAAATTAATAAAGTGTTATATTTTTTCCTCGCGTGTAGTTATTCCAACCCGGCACACTACAGTTATATCCTTGCCTGTGTTGCCTATTAACCTCAGGGTTAGCATTTCGGTATTGGACAAAGTACTTAATAGTGATTATTATTTTTTGGCTAATCCAAATCAAATGATTCTGAAGAGAGCTTTGACCTACATACATTACTGAATGAAAATTATTATATAAAAACAACACTCTCTATGGTCTATAGGTGCTGATGTCCTTGTCATGCATATTACTTAAGAACTTACTTAATCCGAGAATAGAGAGGTGTGTAAAATCTCTAACAAGGGGAGGACGTGAGTTTGGGGTCACAGATATGAATGCAATTTTGGGAATATAGAATACCCCACTAATATATACAATTTTTTTAAAGTTATTGTACAAGGAAAAAATACAAAGTTCACATTTAAAACTAAAAAAAATTGTGAGTGTCAAAGCATATCGTTTATCATATTATGTGCATCATGCAGGAAACATTTATATTTCAATTGTTTTTATGATAAATCTCATAATAAAGATTGTTCTAAAATAGTTATAAACGAACGATATAAAATAAATTTGTTTTCAATTTGCAATTCTATAAGCACTGTAAGTCTTATAGTTTCGTAAATATTTTACGGTTTTCCTAAATGATGTGATTTTACCCGAACCTCAAAAGGTATTTATAGACAGATATTTTTATAATTAAATAAAATAATTTTTAACATACCAATTTCGAATCAATAAAATCAAATATTTTAAGTAATTATTAATTATTCGAATCTTTTATTGATAATTTAAACAACATTAAAATGAAAAAAATAAAATTAAAAAAAATGCACGGAGGGAGAACTGAACTTAGGACGACGACGTAGCAGGCAACTACTTTACCCACCGCGCCACTCTGATCGTTGCTGAACGTTACAAACACGTAAGTATTTAAGACGCATAGCGTACCTTTAATGCCTTTTTCCTCTTGAATGATTGAGTGTTGTATTCCACCTTTTTACTCAAGTAACATATTAATAGGGTACTCTATATCCCCAAACTCGTATCCTCACCTTGAAAATATTTATTTGAGAAAACGGCTCTCAAAGAGGCAACGCAGAGCGTTTATTTGATTCTTACATTTTTTTATGCTGAATGGAATTGGGTAAAAAAATTCAGGGTTCTATATAAAAATAGGAATACAGCGAATATTTCATTTAATTTCTACAACTGCTGCCTGCGGCAAGTGCCACATCTAACGTGCAACACAATTTTTTTTGGTAAGTCGATTTAACTGTTTAAAAAAAGTATGACACTCCTTAACCTTCTCATGTTTCTATAGTCATCTGCAACAGTTGCGAAATTAATTATTTGTTCACTAGCAGAATATTTAAAAAATTGGAATAAAATCCAAATTACTTAAATTTATATGAGCCTTATTTCATAAACGAAAATGTATCATTTTTACCTCAAATATGCAAATAAAATATAAACAATATCTTTCAAAAATAAATAACAAATTCTTAAAAACCAAAAACCAGAAGAGAAAAATTATTCGTCTACTGTCATATTTATGCGAAATGTCTCAATTCAGTATCATGTAGGATATCCTTTTGATTTTATAACTTCTCTCAACCTGTTAAGCATTGACTCAACTAATTTTCTGACAACTTCCACTGGGATTTTTGCCCATTCTTCCAGACATCTGGTTTTTAGCTCCTCCTTATTAAATATTTTATGTTTCTTCACTCTTTATTTCAGTTCTGATCACAAATGTTCTATGGGATTTATATCCGGTGACTGAGGTGGCGTTTCCAACACTTTTGGTGTATTACACAATAACCATTCCCTAACTATCCGAGCTTTGTGTTTATGGTCATTTTCTTGTTGGAAAACATATGTAGTATAGGGTTTTGATATTACTGTAGATATAGGATGGTGTTTATATCTTATAATGAAATCACAGATAGGAAAGGACTATAAGTATGCATTTATTAATATAAAGTGAACAAAAGAGAGTATAAAGTAACTTGTGAGTTTAGCGAGCGCGGACGCGACTTCTGAGTTACCAACGACAACCGAACCCAGAAGAAAAGAGAGCTTGTACATGCCCTGCAAAATCTTAAATACTAAAACCCATGATGATAAACCATGGGCGTACCTTGGCTAGGGTGCCATCTGCACCACCCGCCGCATCAAACCGTTACATCTTGGCTGGGAATTGGAACTGCCACTATAGGGCAAACGAAATTTATCAAGGGCAATTCAAATGCCGACAAAGTATATTACAGGCGGTTCCAATGCCGACCCGGTTTATTGCGGGGATTTCCAACACCGACAAGGCATGGCATGGGAAATTCCCATGCCCCAACTAATGCCCACCAGGATCGTACCCCAGGGGTATGACAATCTCAAAGTTAATTCCTACTATCTAACATATATCCAACTTAACAGTAACACCTATCTACAAGGGACGCGATACTACACATATTTATCTAAAATTCCCATATCATCCGCGTTTTCGTGTAAATTATTCTTAAGGATGTCTAAATAGACAAAGCGATTCATAATCACATCAATAAAATGAAGTCGACCTTTCCCGCATCAAGACATGCACCCCCGGATAATAATAGAACTACCTTCGTGTTTCACTGTTGGAATTATATTTTTGGGTTTGTAAGATTTTCCTCGTTTTCTGTACACCAAAACTTTTTTTGCTTTCCGAATAGCTCAATTTTAGTCTCATTCGTAAATATTACGTTTTTCCAAAAATTCTTTGGACCAGATACATTTGAGGAAATTCCCGACACTTTTTTCTGTTCACTTCATTAACGAATGGTTTTTTCGTATCTGCTCGTGACCTCAAACCATTTTTCCTTAATAATTTTCTTATTGTTGCAACATGTACAACTAGTCCGTAATGATGTTCAACGCTTTTTGTCAAATCTGTGGCCGTAACTCTGGATTTATTATCACTGTTCTAATAATTTCTCGTTTCATGCCTTCGGTCGAGGCACATTTTCTTCCTCTTCCTGACAATGTTGCAGTTATTTTCGATATTAAAATTTTTTTTATAATAGATTGGACCGTTGATCTGCTTCTACCAACAATTTTGGCTATTTTACATTGCGATTCGTTATTTCATTTTATAATTAAAGCACTTAAATGAGCAGGAACTTCAGAATATTTACGACCCATTTTTAAAATTAACTCGCCTTCCGTGAATATGAATATTACTCAGATATCACAAATACTTTGTTCAATTTATCTCGAGGGATTTTACAAAAAAGAAATAAATAGCAAATACATATTATGATGAAAAATCATGGACTAAGAAATCCCGTAACTAAATTGAAAGAGGAACTTGAAAACGTTACTACTCAAATACAACAAATGTGTAATAGCGACCTCCTAGCATGCTTCGTATCCTAGAAGGTCGCAATGACCTCGTACTGAAGTACAAACAAAATGTGAAAATAATGATACTGTAATTAACAGTAACGAAAAGATAGTGGACGGCAAAAAAAGTAAACGATTAAGTGAAGCAAAACAATCTAATGATAATAAAAAATTGTGTAATGATATCTGGACTAAAAGCCGTACCACACCAGAAAATGGACATGTACATAATAAATTCATACTGTTACACACAGCGCCACCGTAGAAGCCTCTTTTTTACACAAAATAAAACAAAAGTTGATCCTTCGAACGATCCTTCTTTATTCCAATCCGGGAATTGAATGCCTTTTTCCCATTCCCGAATACAATTTCTTATAGCGACCCTGAGGACATCTGGTTGTCTTCAAAAATGGGCAGTTCAACCATATCGCATTGTCATTACCATGTTCTCAGAATCTGCCCTATTTTCTTACACTTAACTTGAGATGATCCAACTCACAGACCCTTTGCCTTTTTAATATAACATTGATTAATGGCTTTAACGGCCATATGTTATAACTACCCGATACTTTCTATGTCCACTTTATTAATCCTAACATAGTATTTATTTACAACTTAGACAATAAAACTATTACTACTTGACATTTCTATACACAATTCATTTACACTATAACAATACACAATTTAAATGAAAACTATATAAATGGTAATTTAACCAAAAAACAAGTTTAGCAAGAAATTAAACATTTAATAACCAAACCACAAATGTGTTTGTATGCAACTAGACATCATACACAATGTATACAACAAAAGGCAAATCAAAAAATTTTTAATGTTTTGCACGTTGCACATTTTTTTTAACGAGGGAAAAATCTTCAAAAGACACCCAGCCTGTTGTTCTAGCGACTGGGTAGTGTAGGATTCGCCAAGGCAAATGCATAGGTGCCTACCCACTAAAAACCTCGGTTCCATTTGTGCCCTCTACCAACCCGGAACTGTCCCTGGGGATATGACGTCAGTATCGGCTGAGGCTCCGGTGTTTTTTGTTTTGTTTTTTTTTCCGATCCGGTAGCGTTTCTTTTTTTTATATTGCTTGCGAGGTAGGCGTAAGCATCAACCACGGGTTTCCTTGTAGGAATTACGCTGTTTTCAGTATAGAAAGTAGTTTTTTTTCGGATATCTACTACACTGTCAACAGAGACCTAACAAAAAAAAATTCACGTAGTAAATGAAAAAAAAATCAAACCTACGTTACTAGTTAAATATTAAATTATGTAACTTCAGCTTTGGCGTTGATATTGAAAATCCTACAAGATGTTGAAAATAGTTACGCTCCCGATTGATTTTAGGATTATGCTTCCGTGGTGGTACGTTCCATCCTTTCCTTTACCTTGACCATCTCAGTAATGATTTTGCTGCATTTATCCCAGCTTTTTTACTTACGAGTATCGTCTCGATCAATGTTTTCGGAGTTAGTGCGTTCACGCACGTACACAATTCGTTTCTTTGAGTTTCAAAAAGGGTGCACCAGAAAATACAATGTTCCACGGTATCTTCGATCCCGCAGCTCGTGCAATCCGGTTCCGTTTTCCCTATGCGTTGCGTGAAGGCCCTAAAAATTTCGTGACCGCTGAACGCCTGAGTTAAGTAATAATTCAGGCGCCTGTGTTTGCACGAAACCCAGACTTCGAGATCAGGGATTAATTTCTTAGTCCACTGTCCCTTGTCTTCGAGTCTCGTCTAGTGATCCTGCCATTTCTGGATGGTCGCGGTTCGGGCCGCTTTTCTATCGGCCCTGGTGACTCACGGAAGAACGCCGAGCTGTGTTCTTTGTTCGATTAATAAATCGATGGGGGGAATTCCCGCCAGGACATGCACCGCTTCGTAGGAGACGGTCCGATACGCGCACACGACTTTTACTAGTGCTTTCCTTTGCACCCTCAACATCATGTGCACGTGTTTTTTGATTTTCCTAATCCCTCCCCATAGGGGAGCGGGGTAGAGGAGCGTGGATTGCACCACTCCGTAAAGCAGATGTCTTTTTTGCGTGGACGGACCGTCCATCATCGGCATAATCCTTTGCAATTGTCCTAATTTCCTTAAACTTTTATCGCAAATTGCTTTCACGTGCCAGGCAAAATACAAGTTTTCCCCGAATTCAACGCCTAAATATCTTAAGGATTTTTTAGGCGTCACGCGAATGTTGTCAATTAAGAAAAATAATTATTTTCTATCCCTCTTTCCGCTAAGAATAACCGCTTCAATTTTCTCCGGAGCTATCGCCAACGAGTGATCGGTCAGCCACTGCACGCACCGGTTTATGGCTGCTTCCGATTCGTCAACGAGCTCAACCCTATCGGAGCCGCAGACGACGAGAGCAATGTCGTCCGCATAGCCGATCGGCGTGACGCGCTCTGATTGGCTCGCCGTTGCGGCCAATATGGGATCGTATATTACGTTCCACAGCAGAGGGCCCAGTACCGACCCTTGCGGTATACCCATCGCCATATTGAACTCGGTCTCTTTGTCTATTTTGACTATTCTATTCGTGAAGTAATCTTTAATTACGTTTATTAAATAATTCGAAAAGTTTCTTCCTGACAATTCAGTTACTGTGCACGTCCACGACGCGATATTGAACGCGTTTCTTACATCTAGAGTAATTAACGTACATCAACTATCCTCGCGGCGGCGTCGATTTTTTGCGGCGTCGACGACTTTGAGAACTCACGTCATGGCGTGCATCGCGGACTTATTTTTTCTGAAACCAAATTGTACGTCGGAACGAGGATGTTTTGCCTCCAGTTCCTCTTCACGATTCTTGATCAGGTGTTCGTACAATTTGGCCGCGGCATCTACCAGACAAATGGGCCTGTACGATCCCAGTTGATCGCTATCCTTCTTTGGTTTAAGAAGCAGGATTAGCTTGACTACCTTCCAGGAATTCGGAAATTTTTGGTTTTCTAACATTTGATTTAACAGTCGAAGCCACACATCCGGGTATGTTTCGAAACTGAACTTGACCACTTCCGCCCTCATCCCGTAGGGTCCGGGGGCGGTCGCGTTTTTCAATTTATTTGCGGCCGCTTGTACTTCCTCTTTCGAGAACGGAGTATAAACGATCGGCATGATTTTTTCTTGAATGTAGCCAGGGCCTCGCGGAAAGAGAACGTTGCACATAACATTAAACAATTTCTTATTATCATTATTAGACTGCGGATTTTTATGCAAATTTACATTTCATTTAATATCAAGATTCAGTAAATTTATATTTAATTAATGTTTTTCCCGTATGGTTGTAAACGAGATGATATTAATTGTTCAATTAATTCACAATGTTTGTTAACACTATTTATTAATTAATAACAATAAATCTAAAATACGATATGTTCGAATAACTATAATGTAATATATCTAGGGTATTAGTGAGTGTAAATTAAGATGTTGTGAGTGACCGATCGCGATGTGTGTCGTCCGAATGTTCGTGGAGAAGAGACCGAGCCTTGTCTCATCTTTTTTAACCCCGTCGATGAGAAGTTCGGAAGGGAGGTTTATTGGACTCGACATTGGAAATTTCGGTTGTAAATCAAATAAGGCGAACATCTTGTAATTAGACGCACATCTGGCCTCAGTCCATCTTCGCAACAATCGCGTGAATAAGACAACAATAGGTGAATTCAAAAACTGTATGACGGCATGAAACTGGACGTGCTATTCATGGTCTTGAACATTCTACGATATCGTGGGAATCTCAATCGCTATCAATAAAACCTTGCCGAAACAGAGCTCACTGGATCGTAAACTAATTTAAAGCATATAACATACACCCCCCCTTGAAATGACCCATTTCAAATGAATGTGATGATAGGTGATTCTAACGATTATCGTATGATGTTATGCAAGTAAGACGTGTATGTATGTGTACCTACATTACAAGTATGCATAACTAATTCTCAATATAACAATTAATTTAAGCTAGTTCTAACTTCAGTGGTTTTCTGCAAAGGGTTACTGCTCACTTGATGCTGCGGTTGTTGGCAAAAGATAAACCATGCAGGGTGTGAGTGACCAGAATGATACACGTTGATAGTATATAAACTATTAGTATATTAAACAAAGAAAAAAAAAAGAGCTTGGTTGAGGTGACTCCGTAACCTCTTACAGACGACGACTAACTATTTCATATTCAAAAAGGTAAAGGGTACATAGAACCCGAAAAATAAAAACACAACCAAGCTAGGAAAGAATCAGACTAAACATTAAACAGTCTCCCTAGACGAAAGGTAATTAATATCAAGTATTTATTACCGAGAAAAGGGAGACTGTTCCCATAAACCATCTTTAATATTGTTATTTCTAACATTCTCCCTCAATATTAAAGATAGCAAAAAAAACGTTACTCTGACAGTCAAATACTTTGCGGGTACAATTACAAATTTTTTACTGTATAAACCTAGTTCTCGCTATATTAAATTCAAATTGTCACACAAATATTTCTGCCTTTTGCAATTTAAAGGCTTTGTCAATATATCTGCGACCATTTCTGCTGTCGGCATATACGAAAGTTCAATGTCTTTCTCTTTAATTTTATCGCGAATAAAATGATACTTTACATGTATGTGCTTAGTACGTTTGCTAAAAACTTGGTTTTCCGAAAGTTTTATCGCACTTTGATTGTCATTGAAGATAGTTGTCGGCATATCGATATTTAAGAAGGTACAACGGTCATTCCCGCCAAACAGTTCTGCACATAGCGGTTTTAAATATAATGATTCCTTTGTAGCTTCGCATATGCCGATATACTCAGCCTCGGTGGAACTTAAAGCTATCGTTTTTTGTTTTTGGCATTCCCACGATATTGGACCTCCGGCTAATATGAAAAAATACCCGTAAAACGATTTTCTATCGCTTTCATTATTTGCCCAATCAGCGTCCACGAAACCAGTTATAGGCTTACATGATTTTTTGAATGAAATTCCCATATCTTTTGTCCCTTTTAAATATTTGAGCACCTTTTTAGCACTCACCCAATGATCCTTGGTATGAATATTATTAAATTGGCTCAGAAAAGAGACAGAGAAAGAAATATCTGGCCTAGTGCACACTGCAAGATACATGATAGATCCTATTAATTGTTGATACGGAACGTCAAGGAATTCTCCGACAATCGGAAATTTTTGACTTTGCTCCAAGGGAGCGCCTACTGGATTACAGTTTGACATTTCAAATCTATCAAGTATCTTCTCAATATATTGTTCTTGGCTAATCTTTAATTCGCCCTTCGATCGATTTCTTTCGACCTTTATGCCGAGGACATTTGATAGTGGTCCAAGGTCTTTGATGTGGAAATGCTTATTCAATTCAGTCTTCAATTGTTTTGCCTCTTGGTGATTATTGTAGAAAACAAAGAAATCATCAACGTAAAGTGCTATAATTACAATGGAATCTCCCAAATTTTTAAAGAAAATGCATGGTTCTATTTTTGACTGTATGAATTTTAACTCTAATAATACATGAAATGCTTTTTCATACCATAATTTGGCTGATTGTTTTAGCCCATATATAGCCTTTTTAAGTAAGCAAACTTTGTTTTCCGACCCTGGTTCAATGAACCCTTCGGGCTGACTCATAAATATTTCCTCATCAATGTCACCATTTAAGAAAGCGGTTTCTACATCTAGATGGTCCGCTTCTAAATCTAATTCAGTTGTCATTGCCAATAAAAGTCTTAAGTTGCCAAATCTAATAACAGGCGAAAAAGTTTCTACGTAATCTACCCCATATTTTTGAGTAAATCCCTTCGCTACAAGTCTAGCTTTATACTTTACTATATCTCCATTATGATCTCTTTTGATTTTGAAAATCCACTTATTCTTAACAATATTTCTACTGCTAGGCTTGTCAACCAATTCCCAAGCATTGTTTCCCTTGAATGCTTCAAGCTCATTTTTTATGGCTTTTCGCCATTCTACACTTCTTGGGCTTGACAATGCTTCGGAAATAGTCATTGGTTCTAAATTATCTGTTACAGTTAACATTGAAAAGTCGGAATCATAATTAGTAATGTACTCACCATACCTGTCTGGCCTTTTTGTTACGCGTTTGGGATACCTAGATTCACGACTAGCACATTTACTCTCAGCTGTTTCGTCCTCACTAACTAACACTTCACTAGTGCCCCCGGCTTCCTGATGAGATGGTTCGAACATTGAATCTTCTAAATCACCACTATCGCCTTCATCGTTTCGTGTCTCCTGAAAGGGGACGACTTGTGGTGTAGTTGGTTGGCTGGGCGTCCTTGATGTATCATCTGAGGGTTCGTTTTCCAGGAATACGACGTCTCTGGCTATTTTCAACCTATGGTTATTTGGGTCTAGAAGCCTGTATCCAGCACTTGTCTCAGAATATCCGACGAAAATGTATTCTTTACTCTTGTCGTCTAGTTTCTTTCTTTTTGCATCGCTTATATGGACATAAGCGCGGCATCCAAAAATCCTAAGATGACTCAGATCTACCTTTTGGCCTGTCCATTTTTCTTCTGGTGTTGCACCACGTATTTTTTTTGTAGGTGAGCGGTTCAGAAGATAAACTGCTGTATTGGCAGCTTCTGCCCACATCTGCTTTTGGCTGTTTGAATCAACGAGCATCGAACGTATTTTTTCAAGTATGGTTCGATTGTAGCGTTCTGCTACACCATTTTGCTGAGGAGTGTATGGCACGGTTCGTTCATGTTTAATTCCATGATTTTTAAGGAATTTTGATAAACGCTCGTTACAATATTCACCTCCATTGTCGGTTCTCAGGACTTTAATTTTTTGTTCTGTCTGATTTTCTACCATATAGTAGAATTCTTCAAAGGTTTCTGGAACTTCATTTTTATGTTCTAAGAAATAACAAAATATTTTTCTAGTGTTATCATCAATGAGGGTAAATATGTATTTTTTACCGCCCCATGACTCCACTTCCATGGGACCTACAAGATCTGAGTGGATTAAATCTAGTTTGTTTGGCGCAACCGCCTTATCCCTTTTATAAGGGAAAGGTTTTCTTGCCTGTTTACCTTTAATGCAACTCTCACAATACTTTGGATCATCATTTTCGTTGTACAGTATACCAGTGGCTAAGCCATTTTTTAACAAGGACATACTGTGATGATTGAGGTGACCTAAACGTCTGTGCCATAGCATTTGAGAATCCGTAAGTTTCGCCACATTTACAGACTCGGGCATGACATCCAGTTTATATAGACCGTCAGCATTGGACGCGGTAGCTACAGGTTCTCCCTTAAAACTACACTTACCATCATCAATTATCTTGCACCCTTCCGAATCAAAGTGTACACAGTGTCCCTTGGAAACGATTTCGTTCACTGACAGCAAGTTCACGGAGAGATTTGGAACATATTTAATTTTGGATATGCACTGCTCAGTTCCATTTTGTTTCAACTTGACGACACTGTGTCCAGTTCCACTTACAGAGAGTTTAGAGTTATTTGCAACGAATACGTTTTGTCCCGAGCCTTCATCCGTTAAGTCCAGAATAAGCTCTCTGTTTCCAGTCATGTGGGAAGAGGCGCCGCTATCAATGTACCAGGCAGATTCAGGTGCATTATTCATACTTAATGCTGCACTAAATAGTGCTTTCCGGCCATTTTTCTTATGTTTATTTTTGTTTTCCGTATCAGGGTTGTATTTATTTGATGTACTCTGATTGTTCTGTGGGCATTGGTTTCTGTAGTGGCCTTTCTGTTTGCAACCCCAACACCATGAAGGTTTTTTGAATTTCTTTGTGACCAATGCACAATCACCAGTATGTTTACTGCTCTGCCATTTTCTGTCTTGCAGTAATTTAGTTTTTACAAAGTCCGATGTTATGTCAACGCCTGAACTTTCGAGTGCCATAACCATCGGTTCATAATCAACTGTGAGTCCCTGCAACATGATGGCCCCCAAGAATTCATCATCTAGCGGTTTTCCCATAGATGAAAGTTGTTGAGAAAGAGCCATCGCTTCATTCACATACTCCTCCATTGTGCCAAAATTTTCTAATTTTATAGAACACAGGTTTCTTAAGAGACCTAGTCGCCTATGGAGTCCTTTGTCTTCAAACGCTTTTTCAAGAGCTTTCCACGCTTCAGTAGCTGTTTGCGCTTGCATCACATAGGGATACGTCGATTTATCTAGAGAAAGAATTATTTTCGAGAGCGCTTTCTCTTCACGACGAGCTTTTGTAGCACTATCTACTGAAGGGTCCCAGTGTCCGGTTATACAGCTCCAAAGTCCGTCTAACTTCAACAACGCACTTATCTGGAACCTCCAGTCACTATAATTCTCTCGACCTCTAAGTTTTTCAGCACTTATTCCAAATGTTGTACTTTCGGTGACCGCCATTTTATTTTATTTTATTTTTTTTTTGCCACGGCGATGAAAAAAAAAAGAACAAACACTCAACTTTGTATACCACTGAACCAAAAGAGAAAAAAGACACGCTTTCTGATCACTCTTGCGAACTCTGGGCCCATAACCTGTTGGCAAAAGATAAACCATGCAGGGTGTGAGTGACCAGAATGATACACGTTGATAGTATATAAACTATTAGTATATTAAACAAAGAAAAAAAAAAGAGCTTGGTTGAGGTGACTCCGTAACCTCTTACAGACGACGACTAACTATTTCATATTCAAAAAGGTAAAGGGTACATAGAACCCGAAAAATAAAAACACAACCAAGCTAGGAAAGAATCAGACTAAACATTAAACAGTCTCCCTAGACGAAAGGTAATTAATATCAAGTATTTATTACCGAGAAAAGGGAGACTGTTCCCATAAACCATCTTTAATATTGTTATTTCTAACAGCGGTTATTGATCGGGTTACCTTAGAGGAAGAGTCTTCAGGGTCGATGAGTAGCGGTATAAGTTTTACCACCGGTCTAGTTATTATGCCATCCGAAGTCCTTAGCGACACAACTCGCGCTATGCTGTCAGTGCCCATATGCAGCTGAGTTATTCTCCCCAAACGCCATCGCGTAGGAGGTGAATTATCGTCCTTAATAATGACCATGGATCCTGGTTTCAATTGGCACGGTGAGCCATGAGTCCATTTGTTGCGCTGTTGTAGTTGATGAAGATATTCCTGCTGCCATCGTCGCCAAAAATGTTGAACCATGTATTGCAAGTGTTGATATCTGTCCAAGCGATTGATCGGTATTTCGCTAACGTTAGCTTCAGGTAAGGCCGTTAGGGATTCTCCAATGAGAAAGTGTGCGGGAGTTAGTGGAGTTAAATCATTTGGATCATCAGATAGGGGTGATAATGGACGGGAATTCAAGCAAGCCTCGATTTGTGTTAGTATTGTGTTTGTTTCTTCATATGTTAACCTGGTTTCACCAACCACGCGTTTCAAATGAAATTTAGTGGACTTGACTGCGCTTTCCCACAATCCGCCAAAGTGAGGTAAATATGACGGATTTAAGTGCCAAACGATCTGTTCATTTGTTGTATATTCCCCTACCTTATCGCGAAAACCCTTGCTCTGTAACAAGGCTCCTAATTCGTTCAACTGATTACGAGCTCCTACAAAGTTTAACCCGTTGTCTGAATATAACCTTTGACAACGACCCCGACGCGAACTGAATCGTCGTAAGCAATTCAAGAACGCGTCTGTCGTAAGATCATGTGCTAATTCGATGTGCACAGCTTTGGTAGTGAAGCATATAAAAATGCACATGTATGCCTTGATAGTGACACGACTACGACCCCTTTCCTTTAAGTACAGGGGTCCAGCATAATCTACACCGCTAATAAGAAACGGACGAGTGGGGGTAATGCGCGATGACGGCAAATTGCCCATGATATACTGGGTAGTGGTGCCTTGTAATCGAATGCACGTGACGCATTTTTTCACAATTTTACGTACCATCATCTTAGCTGACAATGGCCAATATCTTGTGCGCAATGATGATATCACTGCTTGATAACCAGCATGCAACAGCCTTTTGTGCTCATATTCTATTATTAGCCATGTCAACCTATGATTTGGCGGTAATATAATAGGATGCTTATGATTGAATTCGATGGGCGCCTTTTGAAGACGGCCACCAACCCTCAGTATACCGTTGTTATCAATAAAGGGATTCAACGATGATAGTCGGCTGGATTTTGCCACTGGTTGAACTGCCTTCAAACGTTTCAACTCTTCACTGAACCACTCCTGTTGAGCAATTTTAATGATGCACCTTTGCGCCCGTTGTATTTCATAGGTGCTCAATGCTGACGATTTTATATCCTTGTCCTTATTACGCGTTGTGTGTATAAACCTTAAACAGTATGCTAGCACACGAACTAATCGTGGCCATGATGAGAATTTGTTAAACGAATTGAAGGGATGAATCACATTGGTGAGAGCGATCATAGGTACCACATGCCTTTCCTCACTTGCGTCGTCTTCTACTTGTATATCCTTGCATGGCCATGATGTATTATCTTGAGATAACCACCAAGGACCATGCCACCACAATGCTGAATTGGACAACTGTATCGGATCCGCACCACGTGAGACCAAATCGGCTGGATTGTTTTCGGAAGTGACGTGTGCCCAATTGTTGTTAGTTAATCGTTGTATTTCTCCAATACGATTAGCTACAAAGTTCTTCCATCTATTTGATTGGCCCTTAATCCATGCTAACGCAATCATCGAATCGCTCCAAAAATATTGATCATCGATCTTTGTTTTTAAAGCTTGCGTTGTTTTACTGACCAATTGAGCTAGTAATAAGGCCGCCGATAGTTCCAACCTAGGTATGGACATCTTCTTTAGTGGCGCAACTCTTGATTTCGCACAAAGCAGTCGGACTGTGTGCTTCTGTTCTTTATCCGTCGATCTTAAGTAGATACATGCTCCAAATGCCCTTTCAGATGCATCGCTGAAACCGTGGAGTTCTACTCGTATGGTTTGGTCGCCCAGCACTCGGCGAGATATTTGAATGCTGTATAGATGTATAAGTCCTTACTGAAACTCCTTCCAAATCGTGTATAGATCTTGGGGCAAGGATTCATCCCACTCGAGTTGCAATTGCCATATGCGTTGTAGAATAATCTTCCCTTGAACGGTGATGGGGGCAATAATCCCCAATGGGTCAAATATCTGAGCGATTTGTGATAATATTGACCTTTTGGTTATTTTCCTCTCTTCTTGCGGGCTTATTGTGATCAATAATTCGTCAGTGCTCGTTTTCCATTTCAATCCTAAAGTTTTAGGATCCTTGTTGGGTTCTATCACTCGTTCATCTGTTGATATATCCTTTAATATCCGTGCATCATTGGACGCCCATTTGCGTAATTCAAATCCTCTTGTTCTTAATAATTGCGTTAATCCTTGGCTTAATTCCTTAGCAGCGTCGACGCTGTTTGCGCCAGTAAGTAAGTCATCTACATAAAAGTCATTGATGATAACCTCACACGCATCAGGATGTACTTCCTTGTTTTCTTCACCAATTTGTCTGAGACATCGTTTTGCCAAGTATGCCCCAGGCCTCGTGCCGTAAGTAACTGTATTCAACTCAAATACTTCTATGGGTAGTGTGTCATTGGGGCGCCACAAAATTCGTTGATAAGCTCTGTCTTGCTCTTTCACCCATATTTGTCGATACATTTGTTTTGCATCGGCTGCAACAATGTATTTATGTTTCCTGAATCGCAATAGTATCGAAAATAGTTCATCTTGTACCTCATATCCCGCATGTTGGACATCGTTTAATGACAGACCGGAAGTGCTCATTGCCGAACCGTCAAATACGACTCGAAGTTTGGTAGTCGTACTTTGTTCCTTGATGACTGCATGATGTGGAAGATAGAATGCATGGCTCACCTCTTCCACTCGTGTTTGCGATAACCTCGACATATGCCCAAGCTCTTCGTATTCTTTCATGAACTTGACGTATTCAACATGTAGAGCAGCATTAGACTTGAATTTCCTTTCCATTGACATCAAGCGTTTTACTGCTATATGATATGATTCGCCTAATTGATCCTTCTTGTCGTTGAATGGAAGATTAACAATAAATCTGCCATTTGAATCTTGAGACGTTGAAGATCTAAATAACTGCTCGCATGGATCAGAAGGGTTCAATGGTGGGGCTCCACTGCGTTGCGTACACTCCTCAACTGCCCAGAATCTCTCTACCTGCTGGTGTAATTGTGCGTTTGTTATCATATGACATGCCGCCCTGTCACGTAACGATTGCGATTGCTGTGGAATGCTTCCTGTGACAATCCAACCTAGTTTCGTCTTTTGTAACAGGGGTTGGTCCCTGCCAGTTTTTATTTGACCAACACATAGCAAATCCCAAAACAATCCAGCACCTATGAGAAGGTCAATGGGTCGACTGTCGTCAAATAAGGGATCAGCTAACTCAATTCCAGATGGTATCTTTATGCTTCTCCTGTTTATCTCACTATTAGGCAAGTTGTCCGTTATTTTCGGGGTGATTAGGCAAGTGATTGTTGTTTTAAAACTTGTAGTACGTGATTGTAGTTTTAATAATGCCTTATAGTTCAAATTGATTGTCGCTTGATGTATTCCGGAAATCGTCGTATCGGTACTTGTTTTGAACAACCTTAACTTGTTGCATAGCTCTTGCGTGATGAAATGGATCTGTGATCCTGAGTCCAATAATGCTCGGCATTCATGGATCACTCCCTCGTGATCATGTACTTGTACAATAGCAGTACCAAGGATCACATGTGTTGAAGAGTTTTCCGATGACTGAACGGTTAATACAGTGGAGTTATTAGGTCTCTCAAATGTCATGGTAGGCTCATTGGATGTGTCCTTTAGTTCACTGTTGGGCTTATTGACGTGTAATAAGGTATTGTGTCGGCGACTGCATTTCTTACACGTACCCGCTAGGCATGTTTTGCTTTGATGATCCGATCTCAGGCAGTTGAAACATAACTTCAACTCCTTAATGCGCTCAATTCGTTCTTGTACTTCTTTCTCTCTGAATTTTTTACACATGTAGATGGGGTGGTTCCCCTTACATTCTGGGCATGAGTTCATGGTTGTGGTTAATAATACGGCGCGTTCGTTTGTCCCCTTTCCACCTCTATGACTGGCTTGCTCTCGTTGATTCAGTGCGATCGATCGCTTCTCGATGAAATCTGTTTGTAGATATTTGCAATGGGTTTCTAGGGTGGAAGTAAAATCGTCGAATGTGCGTTTGCCTAAGGTAGCCAATGTACGTTTATTCCAACTCCTTCGGGCTTCATCGTCCACCTTTTTGTAAATTAAGTGGATGAGCAACGAATCCCATGTGCCTATTGCTTGCCCCATACTTCTTAAGGCGATTAGATGATTATGTGCATCATCAATAAGACGGCGTAAATCCGTATATGAGTTTTTTGCCATGGGAGCAAGTCCAAATAGGGCTCGTGTGTGATGCTGAATTAATTCTTCGGAATTTTCGTACCTATCCCGAAGCTTCTTCCACGCATGATCGTAATTTGTCTCTGAAATACCTAACGACTGAATTGCACGCGCAGCTTCACCTTCAAGTGCATTATTGAGGTAATTGAATTTATCAATTTTTGACAATGACGTCTGAGAATTGACTAATGAATCGAATGAATCACGGAAATTTATCCATTTCGATAAGTCCCCATTGAATTTGGGCAATGATATTTGTGGTAATTGCTTTAACATAGACACGTTGTTGGATTGTGTATTTGGCTGCGCGGCTACATTGATTCCTTGTCCCGATTTATTGCCATTATTTGTATTTGCTATTAGCTCTTCCGCTAGTCCAACCAGTTCATAGTAATCGGATTCGAAACTGTCGCGTTCGTCCGATTCCTTTGCTATAGCATCTCTATCTCCCGCCTGAATTGATACTTCTATTTGATCTTGTATGTGTCCATATTCTGACCAGAGTAACTCATGACCTGTTAACCGTGCGCGTATTTGATAATGCTTGTCTTTATTCGCGGGATCTTCTAAGAATTTTCTAAAACGGGTGATTTTCGCTTTGATTATTCCGCGTTTGGTCTTTAAATCGTCACCAGCCATGCTTATATATGTATGCGATCTGTGTTCGTCGTAATACAATTGTAATCGAGACTTGCTGAATATACTAGATTGAGGATAAATGAAAGGATATAGCTTACGTTCTGTTGACTTCTAACTGCACTGGTTGTTGTGATGTTCAATCAGGCACTTCACAATGATATCGACCTCGTTGATAGCTGGCACCTCAAGCACTTGGTGTGTCTTGCGTCCTTGATGAATTGTCGATGCACCTTAACTTCACTTCACTCGTACCGATATGTGTCTCAAATCCGGCTCGAAGGACCAATGTTTTTCCCGTATGGTTGTAAACGAGATGATATTAATTGTTCAATTAATTCACAATGTTTGTTAACACTATTTATTAATTAATAACAATAAATCTAAAATACGATATGTTCGAATAGCTATAATGTAATATATCTAGAGTATTAGTGAGTGTAAATTAAGATGTTGTGAGTGACCGATCGCGATGTGTGTCGTCCGAATGTTCGTGGAGAAGAGACCGAGCCTTGTCTCATCTTTTTTAACCCCGTCGATGAGAAGTTCGGAAGGGAGGTTTATTGGACTCGACATTGGAAATTTCGGTTGTAAATCAAATAAGGCGAACATCTTGTAATTAGACGCACATCTGGCCTCAGTCCATCTTCGCAACAATCGCGTGAATAAGACAACAATAGGTGCCTTCAAAAACTGTATGACGGCATGAAACTGGACGTGCTATTCATGGTCTTGAACATTCTACGATATCGTGGGAATCTCAATCGCTATCAATAAAACCTTGCCGAAACAGAGCTCACTGGATCGTAAACTAATTTAAAGCATATAACAGTCGCTTATTAAATCATCGAGGCCAGAACCCCAAACCTGTGGGAACTTATCTAATCAAGGCTCTAATTGGTAAATAATCGCAAAGAGTTGCTCTTGTCAATTGCTTGTAGCAACCACGCCCAGTTATCCCTAGTCACATGATGCCCGGGCAACTGGAAATCTTTTTGAAAATTATACACACCCGTCAACTTTCTCTTACCTGTGGCCTGGAACCGTGGAATAGTACCCTCGACCCTATGGCTCGTGCATTCCACGACACATCAACAGCAAGCTCTTTATTTGTGCCCTCGAAGGACATACACTACAGGGCTGGTCCAGAATTCTGCTCGTTTTCCCTGTGGTTTTCAAAAAGGAATGGTGATGTGTGTTGGGTTTTGCCAGTGGATTTTAATGAAACACAGTTGAAGAGTAAATGAAAAATGTAATCAATGAATAGTAAAATAAAAGGTAAAAAAAAAAGGAAGAGACAACGACCGAAATCTCGAGATGCACGAGGGTGACTGACTTTTCTTAATCGACGATTACCATCCTATCAAAGCATAAATTGACTGTTTACATTATAGACTCTCGGTATATCGTTTGCTGTCTTCATAAACTAAAAGAATGAACGACTATTGAAATAGCATTTGGAATATTATTTATTTCAACATTCCCTCTTATTCTAAATGCTATTCAACATTTATCATCTTAACATTATTTAAAAATACACTCTTCGATAAAGGCTTTGTGAGAATATCTGCTAACTGATCTTTACTTTCCACAAACACTAATTTAATTTCACCATTGTTTACCAAGTCCCGAATGAAATGGAAACGCACATCAATATGTTTAGTTCTTTTATGGAACTCAGGATTTCTTGCCAATTTGATTGCAGATTGATTGTCCACTTTTATGGTTACCACCTTCTGAGGGATTCCCAATTCATTGAGGAATGACTTTAACCATATTGCTTCCTTTCCTCCTAGGGCTAGAGAAACATATTCTGCTTCCGTCGTTGATTGAGCTACAATGCTTTGTCTCTGGCTTGTCCAAGTGATTGGACCATTTGCCATCATGAAAATGTATCCACTTGTTGACTTGTGAGTCTCTTGGCAACCCGCATAATCAGCATCTGTGTAGCCATGCACGTTAATATTTCCAGTCCTTTTATACACTATTTTATAATCAATTGTGTACTTCAGGTAACGCAAAACTTTCTTAACTGCGAACCAATGTTGTTGACTCCAATTATTAACAAAGCGACTAACTTGGCTAACACTGTAAGCAATATCCGGTCTACTTACGGTAGCTAAAAATATGAGAGAACCAACTGCCTCACGATATGGCTCATTTCTTATCCCTGAGTTTTCTGTTGGCGATTGCAGGCTTACTCCTGGTTCAGCTGGAATGTTTGACGGCTTTGCTTCTTTCATGTTGAATTTATTTAAAATTTTCTCGATGTATTGCTTTTGACTAATGGATATTGTCTTCTTTTCACTATCGCGCACTATCTCTAGTCCTACAAAACATCTTATGTCCTCTATTGTAATGTTAAAATCACCTTTTAAGTTCATTATTAAATCGTCAATTGCATCTTGAGATTTTGACATTACAAGTCCATCATCAACATAAAGTCCTAGATAAATGGGGTTTTCGCGAAATTGTCCGATAAACACGCACTGGTCACTTTTTAATTGTTTAAAATTATATGATTCTAGAAAGTTCACAAACTTATTATTCCAACAACGAGACGCTTGCTTGAGTCCATAAATGCTTTTCTTTAATTCGCATACATAGTCTGGATTTTCTTGATCTTCATATCCATATGGTTGCCTCATATAAATTGTCTCTTTCAAATCACCATTTAAAAATGCTGTTTGCACATCGAAATGTATCAATTTTAAGTCTTTTTCAGCTGCTAACGCGAGTAAAAGGCGAATTGAATCATAGCGCACTACCGGCGAAAAGGTCTCATCATAATCTATACCTTTTTGTTGAGTATAGCCCTTTGCCACTAATCGCGCTTTGAAACGAACACTTTTAGGGTCATTTTTCACAGTATATACCCATTTATTGTCAATAACTGAAGCATTGATTGGTTTTGGCACTAAAATCCAAGTATTATTTTTATTCAAAGCCTCAACTTCTTGTTTCATTGCTATTTTCCATTCTACCTCCTCTTCACATCGAATTGCTTCTTGGTAGGTTTCTGGATTCAGAGTTGAGCAATATACAGCAGGACCATAATAATCTGGACGCTTTAGAGTACTTCTATCCCTTAAGACTCTACTGTTTTTATTTAAATCTTCTTGTCTTTGTCCTTCTTCAACTTGTTGTTCATCACCGTTTTCTTGTTCAACTTCTTCTGTAATATCATCGCCAAATTCACATATTAACGGAGTAAAATTTTGATTCAATTCTGAAATATCGGTTTCTTTAGTTTCATGGAAATTCACATCACAGCTAATGTAAATTCTTCTTTTATTTGCATCCCATAATCTAAAATTATTCGAAATTCCATCATATCCTACGAATAATAGTTTTCTACTTTTGTCATCCCATTTTGTACGGAGTTGTGTTGGTATCATCATATATGCTACACTCCCAAATATTTTTATATGTTTTATTTCAGGTTTTATC
The DNA here is from genome assembly GCF_039881205.1 of Euwallacea similis. Taxonomy (NCBI): domain Eukaryota; kingdom Metazoa; phylum Arthropoda; class Insecta; order Coleoptera; family Curculionidae; genus Euwallacea; species Euwallacea similis. Next base: position 44,660 of record NW_027098689.1, read on the forward strand.
CCCAAAAATGCTTCAATAGGCGACATATTTGATGCATGATTCATTGTGGCTCTATTTAATATATATACAGCAGTGTTTACTGCTTCAGACCACAATTCAGTCGCAACCTTTTTATTACATAACATGGTACGGGCAGATTATACTATGGTTCGTATTTCCCTTTCTGCTGTACCATTTTGCTGAGGAGTATACGGTGCTGATTTTTCATGTAAAATTCCCTCTGTTTTGAAATATTGTTGAAAAATTTCATTTATATATTCAGTCCCATTATCGCTTTTAAAAATTTTTAATTTGTTGCCTGTTTGCTTCTCTATAAAGGCTTTGTATTCCTTAAATTTAGCAAAAACTTCCGACTTATGTTTTAGGAAATAGACATTTCTATAGTCAGTACAATGATCTTTAAACAGTACAAAGAAACGTGATCCACTAGGCGACGGAACATTCATAGGTCCACAAACATCACTGTGTATTTTTTCTCCAGGTCTAGGCTTGTCATTTTTAATTTTATGAATGTTTTGTTTATGCGACTTTCGAGACTGTTTACCTAGCTGACAGGCCTCACAAAAATATTCAGCTTCAGAATCAAAATTAAGACCTTTTATTTTTAAGAGTTCATTAAAATGTATATGACCCAATCTTTCATGCCATAGTCTTAATGAGTCGGTCTTTGTCACATTACATTGGATATCAGGTTTCACTCTTAAGAGCATATACCATAAGTTATTACTCCTAATACCGACACATGATAGATTGCCATCTGAATCTTGAAACTCACATTTATGCTGATTGGCATGATGTGTGAAACCTTTATCGGTCATAACACCAACTGAAAAAAGGTTTCTTTTCAATTCAGGAATGTATAGAACGTTTTCCATGGTTCTATTATGCCACTCATTATTTACCTTAGCTTGTAGGTTTATAGTGCCTTTTCCTGTAGCGAATATTATTCTATTATTTGCAATTTTTACTGACAAAGACTTCTCAAGATGCTCTAATTTTGAAAACCACGTTAATTGGCTTGTCATGTGCATACTAGCACCTGAATCGCATATCCATTTTTCTTGATCATTGTCAGAGCTGGCTGAGTACAGCAATGATAGATCGCAAATATAAGCTAAACTAGAGTTACCTTGATTGTCCTTTTTCTTTTCGTCAGAAATTCGCTTTCTACACTCTCTGGCCCAATGTCCTCTTCTTTTGCAATAGTTGCATAGAGTCTTTTTCTTAAGTTCAGCTATATGTTTTGTTTTTGTTCCGTTTTGTTGATTATTGAACTTAACTTGTTTATCTAATTTGTCTTGCAGAATTTTTACTTGTAGTGCTAATTTGTTCGTTTCATCTTCCGAGTTTGACATTCTCAATTCTTCTTTCAGAAGACGAGCTGTTAAATTAGTAAATGTCTGTTCCTGCAATGTTACTGAGTCCCACGCTGTTTTGAAGTTATTGTATTTCTCCGGTAAACTGCTCAGTGTTTTTGAGCAAAATGCACTTTCGCTTACAAATTCCTTAACGTCGTTGAGGTTTCTAATCATACTTTCCATCTTGGTGATATGATTTGCAATTGAGTCACTCTCCTTCATTCTATAGTCATAGAATCTCTGCCATAAAAGTTCTTTGGAAATTTCGGTTCTCTGCTCATGTATCGATATGAGTTTTGCCCACATCTCTGCAGCATTTTTGCAATTCACCAAACATTCTAGTTGGTGGGGCGCTATGGAGGTGAGAAGTATCACTTCCGCCTTAGAATTCTTGTCGTCCCAAGACTTCCAGTCTGCTGAAGAGGTATCTTGTGGTTGGGAAACACTTCCATTCACAATTTCAAGAAGTTTCTTCGACTTTAGTATTATGGAGACACTGAACTTCCATAACTGAAAATTCGACCCATCAAATTTCACAATTTCGGCGTTTGTATGAGTTGCCATTTTTGTTGTCGTTGCACTTTCGTCTTTAAACACACTAATTCCTTTTCACTACACTACTGTACAGTCAGTCACACGAATTACTTAACGATTTATAATTTATTGTCCTCAACTGTTTAGGTATCTGGGCCCATAACCTGTTGGGTTTTGCCAGTGGATTTTAATGAAACACAGTTGAAGAGTAAATGAAAAATGTAATCAATGAATAGTAAAATAAAAGGTAAAAAAAAAGGAAGAGACAACGACCGAAATCTCGAGATGCACGAGGGTGACTGACTTTTCTTAATCGACGATTACCATCCTATCAAAGCATAAATTGACTGTTTACATTATAGACTCTCGGTATATCGTTTGCTGTCTTCATAAACTAAAAGAATGAACGACTATTGAAATAGCATTTGGAATATTATTTATTTCAACAATGTGAAAGTTGAGTCGCAAAGTGGTCATCCTCATTTTCCCCACAAAGTTAATACATAAGATTCTAATAATCTGATCTTAATATAGACTTTTTGTCGAATTAATCAGTAGTGATTTTCTCTTGGTCATTGTCCTAATTTTTGTGGCCGTTATCCAAGTAGAAGACATAACCTGATGTTAGAAGTTGCTGAAGACTCTAACATATACAGCAGTAGAAAACGTATTAAACTTGTGTTTTGATACTTACGAGATTCTTTGCCATGCGATCAATCACAAAATCGAAATTGAGGTATTGATCTCTTCGGTGGTTATCGTGAAATAAAGGTTAACAATTCGTCACTTTACAGTTTGTTTCTTTATTAATTTAAATATAACTCAAGAACTGGTGATCCGGAACCAGTCTTACCACCGCACACTCCAAAAGAAGAATGTTCTTCTTTCCTTCCCTATTCTTCCTTCAGGCCCCGTTCCACCCAACCCGGTTGTAGTTTCTCACGCCCGGGCCTATTCTTCATCTTAATCCAAGGAAAGCACTTCACTCAGTCAGCCGCTCATAACTTTATATTCGTCGACCCTTGAAAACTTATCACCAACACTTAACTAGTCTGGGTGTCCCTTGTCCTCGTGATCAATTACGAGCTAGGTACAGGGTCCGACATGTATGTATACAATTAATTTCAGTGGTCAGAGAAGGGTCAAGATGTATTAACATATAAAAATATAGACAAGTACACAGCAATTCTTTATAGTTATAATGATTCTAGGAAAATTTTAATTTGTTTTTAAAAAAAATTTGTTTTTAAACATAAAATTTCTTCGAAATTATAAGTAATATCGGTGTTTTAAACGAAACACAAATCAAAATGTTGCATTTATCAAATCACGTCGATATGTTAATACAATTCTTCAGGGTGTCTCTAAGATGTCTTTACAACGCTCTATCATAGGTAACCATATTTGCCTTAGTCCAAAAGTTGATAATAACCCAAATACAGGGTGGCACAGTTGAAATCTAAAATTCAATTTTTAGCCACCGCGTTCCTCGGACTGAATCTATTGGATTTCTTTTTATGAGGACATCTTAGGTCCGTTGCACCAAACACCTGTTACTACTAAAAAAGAACTCTGGCAACGAATTCAAAATACAGTGAATAATCTACGGGGCAATGAGGAAGTAATGTAAGGAATACAATTTAATTTTATTCGTTGCATAAATTTTTGTCCATGTATAAATGGATATTTTGAACAGTTAATTAACAATTTTTTATATTCTTTTTAACATTAAAAAATTTAAATTTAAAAAATCACATTCTTTTGCATTTACTTTACAAGTTTTTCTCTCGATAATGGTTGCAGTTGGCGACTTGATGAAAGTATACTTTGTTAAGCAAAAGTACCGCGTAAATACGTTTTTTCACCAAAAAGTGGTTTATCGTTACAAACAAAAAAGCTTGAAGAGCCTAAACAAGTTTTTTTTTATCACTCATGGTTAAAAATTTTAATTTTCATTTCAACTTTGCCACTGCGTACTTGGGTTATTATCAACTTTTGGACTAAGGCAAATATTGTTAATTCGTTTTATTTTGAGCTTTGCTACCTACGATAGAGTGTTAAAAAGATCTTTAAGAGACCTTATATTTTAAGATATTCTAACACGTATTTGAGATACAAGCATTGCAGCACTATAAAGAATTGCAATGCGCGACAGCCTCGTCAGTACTATCTGGTAAAAATGACCGAAAAGAAAAAAAGTTCTTGTACCTTTTTGTCAAAATTCCTATCAGTTTTTCTGATACATGCTGTTGAAATTTTATTAACAAATTACATTTTTGGTGACAACGGGAGGGACAAGAAACAAATTGTAAGCATTGTTTTTCTAAAAATAAAAAGTAATTTTAAATTCCCCATTCAGTTATAACAGGGAACTACCATATATAAGGAAAAATTTCGGTTCAAGTACGCCATGGAATTATTTAACAGCGAACCCATATGTCTTTGATTGTTTTGTGGTGCATTATACACTCGAGAGTAGTTCACATCGAGAACCTGCACCGACAAGTAACACTCACAGGAGTGACAGTTGACGAGTAGCAGGGGCGGAAATAGCGAAAGGGTTGGTTAGCTATAAAAACCCAAAAAGACCCTTAAAATCTCTCTTACACATTTAGTCTCTCTTACTCTTAAGCTCTTATACCCAAAAGCTCTTAAGCTCTTGAACTCTTATACTCTTATTCTTAGCTCTCTCGAGGTAACGTACCACGATTATCACCCTCAGTATAGCACATACAGACTGTGATAATAAACGTAGCAATAGTTTTGTGTAAATAAAGATAGTCGAGCAGTATCAGCGCGTATTTTGTATCTATGACTAGTATCTTTGCCGGGTTAGAATATTGGTCCCTTCAGCGTGTTCGACTCGTAACGGGAGAATAGATCAGCCCGTTAGCACCAACAACACGCCGCGTTACTCTGAATCCTATCGGTAAACGCAAACACCTATAAACCCGACAGTTTTATGTAATGTCGTACATAAAGGAACCAACCTAACCTCATTTTAAAATTCAACTCTATTACTAGTTGGATTTTATTAAAAATAGTTTTTTCCAAGACTCCACAGGCTTGTGTTTTGGTTAGTTAAAGTTTTCTGAGTGCTAAAAATGGTGTTTGCACTCAGACAAAAAGCCTTTTTGATCGTGTCTTATTTTCGGAATGGCCAGTTCCTAAACAAAGAATGGGCCTAAAAAATTCGACCTTGCCTTCAGGAATTTCGTGAAAAGTTTCCCTATATTGCAGTGCTAGAAATGCAATTTCGTGACACTTTGGATAATGTTGTAAAATTGTTACGCGAAACTGGCAGTGTTCAAAGAAAACTGGAGAGTGGTAGACCAACTAAACGAACCCTAAAACTTATTGAAAATGTGAGGCAAGTAAGGGACATAGGCTCCACGCTGAAAGAAACCTACAGATGTATTTACAACTATACTAATTAACAAAAAAAAAAGGATATAGAAAGTAAATTTTTATTTTGAATATTAGATTATAACTTTAAAAAGCAGTAGTTTAATTAATTTACATTAGATCTACAGAATGTCTTAAATAATAAGATACAGTGTAATGGTAATTCTTTGTTATAAAAATAATGTAATTTAGCTACATTTATTTTATACTAAAAGTTGATGACCATGATACAGAGTGCCAAAGTTGTAAAGTAAAACCAGATTTTTTTTAAAAATAATGTGATTTCATTTTTCAATTTTGGCACCCTGTATATCTAAATATAAATTAATCACTCTCTGAGGAGGATGGCGGTGTTAGGCCATGCTCTTCTTTGAAACAAACTTAACTAATTACTACACAATAAACTGCAAAACTTTCACTTATTACCTTTCAAAAGTGACCCACTGTTCATGGGCAATTTCTTGTGTTCTTTGATTAAAAAACTCTAAGAACATGAATTGATTTTCAGCTAAACTGAACCGAATTCGCAACCCCTCCGGGGAGCTACCCAATATTTCGCTTAATGGCATGTGCCAAAAGCTGCCATCCTGTAGACGAACCTCTATTCGTCGTTCTTCGTGGGTTCCGACGAAAGAGAGGTTTCCTTCCATCACATTTCTATTAAACGAAAACGTTAGGCGACATGGGTATCTGTTTACCATTTTCGCCCGGATCCCTTGATGGTTTTTCCAATCTTTTAATATGTCCTCGACTGAAAATAAAATATTTTATATTTTAGAAGGATAAAAATAACTTAAATATATACGTACAATCCATTGTGATTATTTTTCTTTATGCGAAAAAGATAAACATTACAATATATATAAGGTTAAGAGTATTCGGCAGTTCAGCTCAATGTGAAATTTAGTATTCGTAGGGCTCGTGGCCAAAAATTCTATTGTTGATTTGGTAAGGAACTGTGATGCCAAGAAGTTATTGTTGTGCAATAAATGTTTCAGCTGTGCGATTGCGCGATCATGTTGAAAAACGTGTCGCGTAATAAGTCTTAAAAAAGTTCTGACCAAGTAGGTCGTGGAATCATTTGAGCGCGAATCCGTATGTCTTTGATAGGTTATGCGTAATCTCGAACATAAATGAACCAACTTAACCCTACTTAAAATCCCGCTAAAATACAGTTTTGTATATCTGTATTATTAGTTGATTTTTATCAAAAATTGTCTTTTTCAAGACTCCACGGACTTGTGTGTTGATTAGTTAAAGTTTTCCGAGTGCTAAAAATGGTATTTACACTGGAACAAAAAGCCTTTATGGTTGAGTCTTATTTTCGGAATGGCTAGTTCCTAAAAGGAGAATGGGCCTATAAAACTAAAACTTTTTTCACGAGTTTCGTGAAAAGTTTTCATATATTGCAGTAATAGAATCCCAATTTTGTAGTACTTTGGATTATGTTGTGAAATTCTTTTGTAAACCTCGCAGTGTTCAAAGGATATCAGGAAGTGGTAGACGTACTAAATGAATCCCAGAACTTGTAGTAGATGACAATTCCAGCACATCTTTAAGAAGACTTTCTCTACAATTGCATGTATTGCGTAGCAGTTGTCATTTAATTGTAAAAAAAAAATTGGGATTTTATCGATACAAGGTGAAAATGTTTCAAGAACTGCTCTTTTAATTTAGAGTTGGTGATTACTGATTTTTAAGACGATTGAACAAATAATGATTTTATATATTATTACTAACACTTAAATAGTTTACTAAAACTAAAAGCCAGTGATGTTCAAACTGTTTTAACATATAAATTGGATGAATATGTAATTCATTGGTACAATGTATTTACATTTTGGTAAGCGCTGTAAGACCTGTTCCAAAAACCCAAATGCTGCCTTGCAGCCATCTTTAATTCCAATACACCCACCTGCTTATAATGCAGTTTTACAAGGGATTTTTAATGAACTTTGTTTTGAGATATCTTTTAAACTGTAAACTATTTAATTAGCCAAGAATTTAATAATTCTGTTTGACGTAGTTGAATAACTGCAGTTCCAAGATTTTGAAAAAAGATTGAGATAGTGCAATTGGTTTAATCAAACAATGCACAAAGACCTGCTGGATTTGACGTTTTTTACTGATAAGGCATAGTTTTATCAGGTTATGTGAATTCACTAAACTGGAAAATATGGAGTGCAGAGAATCCCTGTGTTTATGAAAACACTTTTATATACCCAAAAAAATTGGAATATGGGTTTCTACCTCACAAAAATGCTCAATAGGACCTCTTTTTTTTTCAATGACTCCATCACAGTTGGCTGATATCAAAACATTTTGAGTGAATTCATTAACCATCTTCATTCAACGAATTGCGGTATGAATACTTTCAACAGAATGGAGCAACGGCCCATACAGCTAGGACAACCCTCAATTATCTTAGGGAATACTATGACAATAGAGTAATAAGCTCACAGATGGACTGCATCTCTCCACCATCATCTCCAGAATTAACTGCACTAGACTATTTCTTGTTCCCCACATTAAGAAATGCTATTTTTAAAATTCCATGACACACAATTAATGACCCTAAGGACAGAATTGGACAAGAATGTGAAAATCTATCTCCACAGACTCTCATTGAAGTGTTTGATAATATGAAACAAGGAGTTTATTTGTGTCTAGAAAATAATGGACCACATTTTAAGTATTTGTTGTAAATCGTGTAATTAAATAAATATTAATTTTATGTTTTATTTATATTTAATAAATTATAAAATTTATTAAATAAAAATTATTTACAGTGTTTGGAAAAGTTGATACCAAACTTAAGGCGGTAAAAGTAGAGCCAAAATAGTAAAAAAAGTTCCCATTAATATTGATTCTACAGAACACCAAGACATGGCCCTTCAAAAAGATCCTATCATTTTGATATTTGTTAAAATAACTTTCCTGACTAAGATAATGGAATGAATATTATAGATAATAATCATAACATAAAGTCTTTATCTTAAATTTCATTGAAATTGATTATAATCATTTATAATTATTATAGTCAATTTTATCATCAATAATACAATCAATCAATTAATGTATCCATAATAATATTTCCATACAAGACAGTTTTTTAACTTTCCTCAACAAAAATGTTGCAAGTTGAAATTATTAAAAAATCAGAAATTATAATATTTTAAATGATATAGCGCTCAGAACAGTAATACATTTTTAAAGATATTCACATAGTTATTGTAGTAAGGCTGACATTTTCAGATTCCATCATTCAAGTTTTTTTAATACTGGAGTGTCGTAAAATTTATGACTTTCAAAAAAACATTACATCTACAAAAATTTTTATTATAATAACATTGGCAAAAATATTACTAAATATAACAAATATGCTTTCATAGATTTGTGGTGCATTATACACTCGAAAGTAATTCACACCGAGAACCTGCACCGACAAGTGACACTCACAGGAGTGACAGTTGACGAGTAGCAGGGGCGGAAATAGCGAAAGGGTTGGTTAGCTATAAAAACCCAAAAAGACCCTTAAAATCTCTCTTACACACTTAGTCTCTTATACTCTTATTCTTAGCTCTCTCGAGGTAACGTACCACGATTATCACCCTCAGTATAGCAAATACAGACTGTGATAATAAATGTAACAATAGTTTTTGTGTAAATAAAGATAGTCGAGTAGTATCAGCGCGTATTTTGTATCTATGACTAATATCTTCGCTGGGTTAGAATACTGGTCCCTTTAGCGTATTCAACTTGTAACGGAAGAATAGATCACCCCGTTAGCACCAACAACACGCCGCGTTACTCCGAATCCTATCGGTAAACGCAAACACCTATAAACCCGACAATTGGTGGCCCCGACGTGATTAGCGCCATACGAAGCCCCAGTACCGGGAATCTCGACAACAAGAAAAACACAGAACGGCCCCAGCGACGCCAAAACCCAACACGAGGATCATGGAAAACCCAGGCCTGAATGAGAGCAGTAACAATGCTGCAATGGTAGAAAGAGTAGCAGTAAAGCTTCCTCGATTCTGGAGCAGAAACCCAGAACTTTGGTTTTGCCAACTGGAATCGCAGTTCCAACTGGCTGGAGTTACAGCAGACTCGACCAAGTTCCACCACGTGGTCAGTGCTCTTAATTGTGAGGTCATCGATCAGGTAGGAGATTTATTACGTAACCCCCCAGCTGCGGACATGTTCCTAGCAATAAAAGACAGGCTCATCGCATTGTTCTCTGAGTCCGAAGAACAGAAATACAAAAAACTAGTCTCACACACATCACTAGGGGACAGGAAACCGTCACATTTATTGAATGAAATGGCAGGATTGGGCGATACCTCGGTGTCGAAACGGCTACTCAAATCAATGTGACTGCAGCAGCTCCCGAATCAGATCCAGTCGATTCTGGCTGGCAGCAATGACCCACTGGAGCAGCTGACAACGAGGGCAGATCAAATCGCTGAGATCCTACAGCCTAGTGTGTACCAGATCCAGCAACAGCCTGAAACCCCTAACTCGCCAACCTTAGCTAAAAGCTTGCATCGGCTTACTTTGGAGGTGAAGGAAATAAAAGAAAAAATCCCACTTCTGACACCACGGGGAAGATCACAGAGTCAGAGAAGCTCAGGATCAACAGGCCGGAGAAAATCAAGATCGTCAGGCCGGAGACAGCAAGACTCAGGGACATGCTGGTATTACCAACGATTCAAGGAGAAGGCCACCAGGTGCTTACTGCCTTGCAATTTCAATGCGGAAAACTAGCCCCCACGTCGCTTAAGGCGAACAGCAACGTGGGACAGCCAGATCACCACGCGTCCAGCTCCCACTAGTAACAAGATAAGTACTTATAGGCTAGTCATTAAGGACGATTTTACGGGGATCAGATTCCTAATTGACTCTGGCGCCGAGGTATTAATAGTTCCCCGCTCAAGGAGGGACCAGTGTGTTGATACCCGGTTCAATTTACTGGCGGCAAATAATACGCAGATACCTGCATATGGCAACAAGCATTTAGCCGTCAGCTTAGGCCTGTGACGGAAATTCAACTGGAATTTCATCGTAGCAAAGACGGATATGGCTATCATAGGCGCAGATTTCCTGCATCACTTCAACGTGCTGGTCGATATGGGACGCGGTAGAATTATAGACGGCACCACGCAAATAGCCAGGTATGAACAGGTGAAACTTGCTAATACGTATTCGGTATGTACCATTCCGACATCCTGCAAATATGGTGATGTCCTAAGTCAATTCCCCTACCTCACCAAATTCACCTCTGCTCCCAGAGATTTAAAGCATAATACCTCACACGTCATCCACACAAACGGACCACCGGTCTACTCAAAAACGAGACGGTTGCCCCCGGAGAAGCTTAAGTTGGCTAAACAAGAGTTCCAGTACCTACTTGAGATGGGTATCTGCCGAGCCTCTAAAAGCCCTTGGGCTAGTCCGCTGCATATGGTCCCAAAGAAAGCAACAGGCGAATGGAGACCCGTGGGAGATTACCGTCGCCTGAACGCAGGAACAATCGAGGACAAATACCCAGTTCCAAACTTGCATGACATCACGCATTTCTTAGAAGGGAAGACCATCTTCACAACAATAGATCTCGTACGTGCATATCATCAAATCCCCGTCGATGAGGACTCAATCCCGAAAACTGCGATTATCACCCCATTTGGGTTATTCGAATTCACCCGCATGCAATTCAGTTTGAGAAACGCAGCGCAATCTTTCCAGACATTTATCCATGAAGTACTGGAAAATCTGGACTTTTGCTTCCCATACATCGACGATATCCTGATAGCATCCGAGAACGAGGCGCAACACATAAACCACCTTAAGACGATATTTGAACGTCTACAAAAATTCGGGTTGACCATCAATCCGGAAAAATGTGTTTTTGGCGAGGAACAGGTCAAGTTTCTAGGTTATCAGGTCTCCCAGCAAGGTTCCACACCGCTTCCGGAGAAGGTAGCAGCCATTGTTGAGTACCCTCTGCCTAAAACTATTTTAGACTTGAGACGTTTCCTTGGTATGATCAATTTCTACCGAAAATGTATACCAAAAGCAGCTCACAACCAACGAGTCCTCCACGAGTTACATAAGAACGGCAAGAAGAACGATAAAACTCCCATAAACTGGACGGAGGAAACTCAAACAGCCTTCGAACAATGCAAGAAGGACCTAGCAAACGCTGCAATCCTGGTACACCCTAGCTCATCAGCACCAATTTCACTCACAGTAGACGCTTCCGATATCGCAATGGGAGAAGTAGTCGAACAATTTGAAGATAACTTATGGAAACCACTCAGTTTTTTTTCGAAGAAATTTTCGAAAACCGAGAGGAACTACAGCACTTATGATCGAGAACTACTCGCTATTTATTCAGCTGTAAAGTATTTCAGATATATGCTGGAAGGAAGGTACTTCAAGATTTTCACCGATCATAAACCACTTACATATGCTTTCCGGCAAAAGTCCGACAAATCATCTCCGAGGCAATTCCGTCATCTGGATTTCATCTCACAGTTTTCAATGGATATAGATCACATCAGTGGTAAAAGCAACGTCGTAGCTGACGCTCTCTCCCGGATCGGCTCAATCGACGCACCTCAACCGGTCGATTACGAAGCCATAAGCAGACACCAGGCAGACGATCTGGAACTGCAAGCAATGTTGGGAGATCCTCAAAGAACCGCATTGAACCTAAAGCAATGCAATGTATCTGGCACTGATGCAACCGTTTATTGTGACGATAGCAACTCGAAAATCAGACCCTTTATCACAAGAAGTTTTAGACGATCTATTTTCAACAGGTTTCACAACCTCTCCCATCCAGGGATAAAAGGAACCACCAAGCTGATATCCACAAGGTTCGTCTGGCCATCCATGAATAAGGACATCCGAGACTGGACCAAAGCTTGTATCAGCTGTCAAAAAGCAAAAGTTAATAAACATACATACACACCATTGAAGCAACTACAAGTCCCAGACGCCCGTTTCCAAGATATCAATAGAGACATCGTCGGACCACTACCACCGTCAAACGACTACAGGTACTGTCTGACATGCATAGATAGATACTCCTGCTGGGCAGAAGCATACCCGATGGCCGACATGGCAGCGGACACCGTCGCAAAAACCTTTTACGACAACTGGATTTGCAGATACGGAACACCACTCAAGATAATCACCGACCAAGGCCGACAATTTGAAAGTTCTCTTTTCAGCGCTTTATCCATTTTACTAGGTTGCAAACGAGCTCATACCACGCCATACCATCCTATAGCGAACGGCAAAGTAGAAAAATGGCACAAGACTCTTAAAGCTGCAATTATGGCCCACGTAACGGAACGCTGGACGGAGATTCTTTCCACAATACTGTTGGGATTACACTGCACCTTGAGAGATGAGGTAGACGTTTCACCAGCAGAGATGTTGTATGGAACAACTCTACGACTTCCAGGAGAATTTCTCGAACCCTCCAAGCCAGACCATGACTCAACATCTTTTGTACAAAAACTGAAACAGAAAATGAAGCTGTTACAACCGATCCCCACTAGCAACCACAGCAGTAGAAAAATCTTCATTGCCCCGGAACTAGAGACCTGCACACACGTCTTTGTGAGGAACGATATGGTGAAGAAGCCTCTCCAACCTCCCTACGAAGGTCCAGTACCCGTAAAAAGCCGTAGTGACAAATATTTCACCGTCACCATGAGCAATAGAGACGTCAACATCTCCAAAGATCGGTTGAAGCCAGCCTACATTCTCTCTACAGATCTTATAACGCCCGACCATACCTACGTTGGCCAGAATCAAGTTGTGGTGCACGTAATTTAGGTCAGGTGCTAATTGTGAGTACCTGTTTTACTTTCTTAATAATTAGTTTATTTATAGGTGTATTATAATCTGGTTGTTGTCATAGGTAGGTCTTGCAAACCACCAATTATTATTATTTTTTAGAGTATTTGTGAATAGTTACTTTTTGTCAAATTAGTTTATTTAAGTAGTTGTCAAGATTAAATAAAACAGTTCCTTACTACATTCGCGATCATCAACATCTTTTAACCACACAAGGACAAAGTAAAATTCGCAGGTAATAAAAGAAAAACTGTACATTTCAGCATACATGGTAAATAGTATTTTCAGCAGTGTACCAATTATATTAGCATATAGGTAGTTGCCATCATGTACATCAAGCCCTGTATCATTTCTCATTTCTGGTAAATTCGGTACTTCGTTTCTAGGGGGGGAGTATTGTGGTGCATTATACACTCGAGAGTAATTCACACCGAGAACCTGCACCGACAAGTGACACTCACAGGAGTGACAGTTGACGAGTAGCAGGGGCGGAAATAGCGAAAGTGTTGGTTAGCTATAAAAACCCAAAAAGACCCTTAAAATCTCTCTTACACACTTAGTCTCTTATACTCTTATTCTTAGCTCTCTCGAGGTAACGTACCACGATTATCACCCTCAGTATAGCACATACAGACTGTGATAATAAATGTAACAATAGTTTTTGTATAAATAAAGATAGTCGAGTAGTATCAACGCGTATTTTGTATCTATGACTAGTATCTTCGCTGGGTTAGAATACTGGTCCCTTCAGCGTGTTCAACTTGTAACGGAAGAATAGATCACCCCGTTAGCACCAACAACACGCCGCGTTACTCCGAATCCTATCGGTAAACGCAAACACCTATAAACCCGACTGATTCATAAGTGATTTTACAGAAGCAAATTTTCATATTCTAGAGCAGACAATATATACATGTAAGATTTCGGTATCGTTATGGAAAGAAGAAAATAAAAAAACAAAGCGAGTTTTTAGGTACTCCTTTACTTGTCAAGAACCAAGGTCGGAATGCCCCCCGATACATATGTCTTATCCACCCCCAAGCGCACCCCTCTCTTTTTAAGAGCATTGATAAGCCACATTCCAGGCTTTTTCCCACGATTCCCTGACCCTTCATCAATTTTTTTCTCGCCTATGTTAAGGAATTCATAAACAACCCTCTATCGTTTTCTTACGCTTATCTTAGAAGTAATTTACGGCTAACCCCCATGTCATTCTCACATGGTATTACTTGATAGTCTTAATATAAGCAAGGAATGCTCACACGGCCAAAACCAGTTTCTAATCGCGCAGTAACATTACCATTAGGTTTCCATGAAAAATCAAATAGAACAATAAAGGGGAATAAATCCATAGGCGTAACCTAGGGTACTTTACACTAAAAGTTTTGAGGTAGACTGTATGTGAGAAAAAAGGTTCATGGTTTTTGGGAACGTTCGATAGGGATAAGAAGGTATATGACAGCTGTAGCTTCATCCTCTTTCTGGAAATTCTGCAGAACTTCTCGTTTTTTCGTGGCAATTCTCTCCTCCTTGCCCGACTTATAGAAAACCATGGGTAAAATTTCGTTTAGCCGAAATTAGTTATGTAAATTAGTTTTCCATTTAGTATGTGGAAGGTTCTTCAATTACAGGATAACAAAGATTTTGCCGCGGAAATGTACCATTTTCAATTTTCCGATTTTAGAATAACCGAAATCAGTTACATGAGAAAATGTTTCTGCTTTACATTCTATACGGTCTTTTAAACATAAATACACAAAAAAGTTGGTGCGAAAATGTTTCCTTTCCATTTTTTCTTTTAATGATGAATCGTAGATTACAGAACAGCGTAACAATAGTAGCATTTTAGCAATGGCACGCAGTACAAATACAGAACTGTTTAGTGCGACCGATGGTGCAACATTGTAATTATTCCCAATTTTTTTTTATTGTGTTGTAAAGCCTCACGATTGCTAACCGTTGGTAATGGAGTCGCTAAGAACATATGGTCATGTCGAGGTCATAAAGCAATTACCCGAGCGCCCTATCCTAAGAAGAAAGAGGGACGAACCCGAAGGGACGAGGGTTCTTCTTGGTAACGGGACGGGGAGGCAGTTAAGGAGGGATTTTTGGGAATATTAGCTTTTACCCAGTGAAAAGGTTCGGACCATTGTCCTTTTTGGGTTGGAATATAACTCAAGAAGAATAAACCGTGTCGGCCCCCACGGGCGATTGATCTGAAATTTTTACCAATTGTCCCTATCACTCAAAGGACTTACCACATAAAATTTCAACTTCCTAAGTCTCACCATTCATGGGTAGGATGGAATTGAGGGTGAAAACTTTAAAACGTCATATCTCGGGAACTATTCATCGTACAGCGTGGGGCAAAATGGTGCGTCCTTCAGTAACCACCTTCTTATTTTCATATACTTATAGATTTATCGGTTGATGCCAAAGGGCCAAAATCTCAAAAAAAAAACTTAGGTGATTTTAGAGGAGTTCGCACTTTGGTACACTAACCATTTTTGCACACTGTGTAGAGGGCCTCTCGGAAGTATCTACCCACGTTGAATCAGATTTATATCAAATTCAGTATTTGAGATCTAACGATTCAAAATATAGGAATACAGGGTTATTTACCCAACCCGTTCATTAGAAATTTACTAGGATCTAAAAGTGATACGAATTTGAAAATTTGGAGTTAAGTTAAGTTCGACATATACTATTTTTTTTTAATATTTTCAACTTGCTGTCACTTCCGGTTTAACCGGAAATAGCTGTAATTTGCTTATTTCAAGTGGAACCCCCAGTATATTATTTTATTTTTAGATTCTACATAATATTTTAGGTACATTTTCTGTATAATGTTCTATACTTAGTTCTTACCGTTTTTGAGATATTTGACCTTGAATTAAAAACATGCCTCTGTAATGACCAATTTTAAAATTGCATATCTCTGTAGCTATTAATGACATAATATCCATATTTTTCAGAATGCCAATACATAGTCTTAGGTTCACTCTTTCACTATTTACATGGCTTAGTATTTTACAGGGTGTCCAAAATTCAGCTCCTGACATTTACATTTTTGAAGTTGCAAAAGTCAGTTTTTTTAAATGGGACACCCTATAACTTTAAGCAGTATCAAGTAGAAAATGTAATTCTTTATCGAACTGTATCAGGGTTACCTATACCTATTCCAAACCTTTTTCGAAATAATTAAGTTTATGTAAAATTAATAGTAGATATTCATTCTGGTAAATTTTTATTATTTGCGTAGTTGACCGTGGAAAAGAAATAATGACAGTTATTTGTTAATAATGACAGTTATTGTACGTTTTTGTTTTTCGATGGCTGTTAATAGCAAAATTAAAGTGAAACTTTGAATCAAAATAGAAGAATACACCAATGCTGATTTTTTTTTTAATATCAGCGTTTGTGTATTGTTAAAGCGGGTAGGTTTTATTTTTAATGAAATACACGCACGTGTCCTCAAACAACTTTATTCTCTCCTTTTTGGGAATCGAATGCCCCCCATACCAAAGATGCATCAAGGTCACCCCCGAGTGCATCTGTTTATCTTCAAAAGAATTAACACACACCATTCCACCTTCTTCCCACGCTCGCAACTCTTAATCATTCTCTTCACACTTCTGTTAGAACGAACTGATAGGTGAGTCGTTTTCTGCATTTTATGTTTCAGCCAATATGATAAACAGACTCTCCATCTTTACGACTAATGGTTTGTTCTAATTTAATATAGGGCTAAACAATAGAGGGTATATACATATGTATTTGATTATGGAAACTAGTTATAATAGTATTCTTGCATCAAAATTGAAAATATCAGCATTGGTGTATTCTTCCATTTTGATTCAAAGTTTCACTTTAATTTTGCTACTAATAGCCACCGAAAAACAAAAACGTACAATAACTGTCATTATTAACAAATAACTGTCATTATTTCTTTTTCACGGCCAACTACGCAAATCATAAAAATTTACCAGAATGAATATCTACTATTAATTTTACATAAACTTAATTATTTCGAAAAAGGTTTGGAATAGGTATAGGTAACCCTAATACAGTTCGATAGAGAATTACATTTTCTACTTGATACTGCTTAAAGTTATAGGGTGTCCCTTTTAAAAAAACTGACTTTTGCAACTTCAAAAATGTAAATGTCAGGAGCTGAATTTTGGACACCCTGTAAAATACTAAGCCATGTAAATAGTGAAAGATTGAACCTAAGACTATGTATTGGCATTCTGAAAAATATGGATATTATGTCATTAATAGCTACAGAGATATGCAATTTTAAAATTGGTCATTACAGAGGCATGTTTTTAATTCAAGGTCAAATATCTCAAAAACGGTAAGAACTAAGTATAGAACATTATACAGAAAATGTACCTAAAATATTATGTAGAATCTAAAAATAAAATAATATACTGGGGGTTCCACTTGAAATAAGCAAATTACAGCTATTTCCGGTTAAACCGGAAGTGACAGCAAGTTGAAAATATTTAAAAAAAATAGTATATGTCGAACTTAACTTAACTCCAAATTTTCAAATTCGTATCACTTTTAGATCCTAGTAAATTTCTAATGAACGGGTTGGGTGAATAATCCTGTATTCCTATATTTTGAATCGTTAGATCTCAAATACTGAATTTGATACAAATCTGATTCAACGTGGGTAGATACTTCCGAGAGGCCCTCTACACAGTGTGCAAAAATGGTTAGTGTACCAAAGTGCGAACTCCTCTAAAATCACCTAAGTTTTTTTTTTGAGATTTTGGCCCTTTGGCATCAACCGATAAATCTATAAGTATATGAAAATAAGAAGGTGGTTACTGAAGGACGCACCATTTTGCCCCACGCTGTACGATGAATAGTTCCCGAGATATGATGTTTTAAAGTTTTCACCCTCAATTCCATCCTACCCATGAATGGTGAGACTTAGGAAATTGAAATTTTATGTGGTAAGTCCTTTGAGTGATAGGGACAATTGGTAAAAATTTCAGATCAATCGCCCGTGGGGGCCGAATTGACCCCTTAACCTTACACGGCCTTTGGGCTTTAATTAATAATGTATAGTTTAGTTAAAAAGTATAATTAACCTAAAACGCGATATGAAGCCTTTGAATTGAAAAAAGCTTAATCGTAGACCTTATTGTAAAACAAAATGCAAACACCACCTTACTGTTCCTGAAGTTTTCTCTCATTATTATCATTCAGAGACTGATTTAGGAGTCTACCGATGCTCAAAAAAATATAAATGCCAACCGGATTTAACTGTTGCAAAAAATACATGGTTCGAAAATAGCCATTTGTCTCCTGAAATGGAATTAAGGCAAGTATTATTTTTTATTTATACTTAGTTTATTAGATTTCATACTGTATGAACTTTCCAAAGTTCGTAAACTTAGTAACTGTAGTATCGGGTTTTGATACTACTGTAGATATAGGATGGTATTTATATCTTATAATAAAATCACAGATAGGAAAGAACTATAAGTATGCGTTTATTAATGTAAAGTAAACAAAAAAAAAGTATAAAGTAACTTGTGAGTTTAGCGAGCGCGGACGCGACTTCTGAGTTACCAACGACAACCGAACCCAGAAGAAAAGAGAGCTTGTACATGCCTTGCAAAATCTTAAATACTAAAACCCATGGCGATAAACCATGGGCGTACCCTGGCTAGGGTGCCGTCTATACCACCCGCCGCATTAAACCGTTACATCTTAAGCTGGGAATTGGAACTGCCACTATAGGACCAACGAAACTTATCAAGGGCAATTCAAATGCCGACAAAGTATATTACAAGCAGTTCCAATGCCGACCCGGTTTATTGCGGGGATTTCCAATACCGACAAGGCATGGCATGGGAAGTTCCCATGCCCCAACTAATGCCCACCAGAGTCGTACCCCAGGGGTATAACAATCTTACAGTTAATTCCTACTATCTAATATGTATCCCATTTAACAGTAACACCTATCTACAAGGGGCGCGATCCTACATAACTGTATATGAAACAATATTTACAGGGTTCTCTTTGGATTTGCGCATGGCGAATCATATGATCGAATTATTGCAGGAACTAGCACCAAAGAAAAAAACATCTGTACTACAACAATTGCTGCTCATATTTGATATTGCCAAGAAATGGTGATTAACGCATTTACCAAAATGCAAGCAGATTTACCAAAGATTGGAGGACCTGAAATTGTAGTGCAGGTGGGTAATATTAATTTTTGTAACAAATAACCTGAACTAACCTAACCAAACTGAAGAAAACAAAAAAAAAATCACAACTAATGATGTTAAACTCAATGTACAGTTATGGCCAAAAAAATAAGAACGTCATTTAAAAAATCTATTATAAGTAATAACGTTTACAATATTTATTCAAAAAATATACAACTTGTCTCAAAATGTTGTTCTTAACATCTACTATCTTATTTGCAATACTAGACTACAATATATTACAAGACACAAGAAATTCAAGAATTTTATCGAAAATTCGAGTGGTCAAAAAAATAAGAGTGTTTAAAAATATTAGGTCGTGTAGTATGAAATGAGTAGAATTGAATTGAAACTTTTGTCATTTTTTTTCATATGAAATGTTTTTATTGTTAATCGAAATATGAACCACCATTATCAATACACTTCTGCCATTTGACGGAAAGTTCATTGATTCCCCTGCTGTAAAAGCCTGCAGGCCGGGAGTCGATAAACTCTTGGAAGGCAGCTTTGACAGCCTCGTCGGAATTGAATGTTTTCCCTACCAAGAAGTTATCCAAATTTTGAAAGAAGTGGTAATCAGTGGGTGCTAAGTTGGGTGAATACGGTGGATGACAAAGAGTTTCCAATTCTAACTCCTGTAATTTGGCCAAGGTGACTTGTGCGGTATGTGGCCGAGCGTTGTCGTGCAACAATAGCGGTGCGCTTCGATTTACTAATCTTGGCTGCTTAACCGTCAGTTGTCTCATCATTTCGGTCAATTGTCGGTAGTAGACATCAGCCGTAATCGATTCACCAGGTTTCATGAAGCTGTGATGGATGACACCTACGTTGGACCACCAAACGGACACCATAAGCTTCTTTTGATGAAGATTTTTTTTCGCACAATGTTTTGGTGATTCATCTTGATCCAACCACTGCGATGAAAGTCTGGTATTGTCATATAGGATCCATTTCTCATCACAAGTAACAATCCGATTCAAAAATGGATCGTTATTATACCGGCACAACAAAGAAACACAAGCTTCGAGACGTCGTTCTTTCTGTATGTCGCTCAACTCATGCGGTACCCACTTGTCCAGCTTTTTCACCTTACCAATTTCAGCCAAATGGGTCAATATTGTTTTTTTGGTTACACTGAATATTAACGATAATTCGCTTGCACTTTGACTTGGATTCGCTTCCACCACGGCTTTCAGATAATCGTTATCCACTTGAGTTTCAGGTCGTCCACGTGGTTAATTTTTCAGGTTAGTTCAGGTCA
Source organism: Euwallacea similis (assembly GCF_039881205.1). Classification (NCBI taxonomy): domain Eukaryota; kingdom Metazoa; phylum Arthropoda; class Insecta; order Coleoptera; family Curculionidae; genus Euwallacea; species Euwallacea similis. The sequence goes on from NW_027098689.1 coordinate 65,326, forward strand.
AAATTGCCAGAACGAAATTTCATGAACCAATGAGATACTGTTTGCTGTGAAGTGATTTCAGTACCAAACCCATCATTAATATTGCGAGCCGCCTGAGCTGTTGTGGTTCTACGGTGGAACTCATATTTCATTAACACATGAATTTCACTATTTTGCATGGCTGCACAAAAATGTTTATAAAAATAAAAGTTTTCAATAATTTTTAACACTTTAAACTCTGATCGAAAGAGGAAGAATGTGCCTTTTCCACATAAAAAAGTCAAGTCCAAATATAGATTTAGAGTGAAGTTATTCGCAGTTGAATGTGGCATTTCGAGAATCTACTCATTTCTTACTACACGACCTAATACTTGTTTTGGTCTGTAGTATCTTCAGTTAAGAGATTTCCCAACCATTCTGGGACACACCGTATTTATAGCAGATGTTCGAAAGTCAACCATCAATGTCCAGACATTTACAAATTCTTTTTTTAAAACCACTGCTAACTTTGGACTAAATTTGTGGTGTAACAGTTCTAAACGCGTCTCTTATGCGTATTTTCATATCTTGTGGAGTCGTTGGAAATGTATTGTAGACAACTCTTTTTAAGTATCCCCAGAGAAAATCTTGCTTAAAAAATTGCCTTAAAGTGATCGACACGTCTGCCCAGAGTCCAGACCTTAATGTGATTGAAAACTTGTGGAGTCAGTTAAAAATAGGAATCAGAAAACACGAAATTTCGAGTAAAGAACAGTTGAAAAACATGTTAAATGAAGAATGATTAAAAATATCACCAGAATATTGTGAAAAATTATAATAGTAAAACCTATGCCAAACCATTTAAATGATATGATTAACAGTAAAGGACTTCCAGCTAAATGTTAAATAAAATTTATGTGTATGTTAGGACGGATATTTGAAATGTGTAGGAGTTTCATTATGAGGTAGCAAACAGATTTTTCATTTGAATTACGTTTATTATTATATATGTATATTCAATAAAATCATGACATGTTTATAAAATGGTTTTTCTCGTGTAATAGGAAAAATAATGGAGTAAAGCAAAAAAGAAAATGTTACAAAAGTGTAATTTCAATTCTAACTTGATAATGTAACTGCTAAGCTCTATAAGGTGCTGCAAATTTTATGACAAAAAACAGGCTATAATTGGTATAACCGGTATTTATAAAAAAGAGGTTTCTATACGAATACAGTTAATACACCAATGTTCTTGGAGAGACAACCTGTCAATTTAAAAAAAATCGTTCAAATCGGACAAGAGTTTTGAAAAAAGATTATATTATTTGAAACTTTTGGTTACTTTTTGGTGGTGTGTTAATTTTTTGGAGAAGTATATATTGAAGTGTGGATTTAAAAAAGTTTTTAATCATAATATGTAGTGTTACATTATGGGTATATTTTTATTGTTAATTTTTATTTAAACTGGAAATTTGATGAAAAAACCTTGGTGTATGAGTTTCATTTTTATCGACTGTAAATCATCAGCGTGAAAGTTTTTCCAGCAACGTTTTTACCAGTTCTTGTGCTATATGGGATGTAACAAATTCGAGTCTACAGTAGGTTAAAAAAATTTTCGTACACCTCTTAATTTAGTATAATTGACAAGATATCTTGAATAAGTTTGACAACAGACAAAAATGTAATAGGGTATCGTGAAGGGATTTATTGCATCAATATGCAAAAAAAAACATTTATTAACAATTCATCCCAAAATTAAATAGAAAATATCTGAATCAAAAAAATATTTGTACATTGAATTATTAACAGTATTTTTAAAGGATTTTGTAAGCTTCAATATTTTTTGTAGAAAATCCTTTTGTATCAACAACAGCTTATAAGCGAGGAACATTGAATTTTATAAGGTTCTAGGTAATGTTTGATGAAATATTTTGCCATCCTTTTTTTAGAATTGCTTAAAGTTGATTCTTATTTTGAATATCATGCTTCCTGATTTGTCTGTCCAGATGTTGTCACAAATTTTCAATGGGATTGAGATCTTGGGATTGAGGAGGTGTTTATAATTGATAGGTAACATGATTTAACAATCATTCCCTCATTAATTGTTAAGTATTATCTGAAAATAGTTTAAATTTTTTGGGAATTTCGAATTTCGGTAAAAAAGTATGCGAAAAAGGGTGTCATAAATCCAGGTGATCAATAAACCCGTGTGACCATCCTGATACGATATTCAACGGATGTCGGCAGTACGGTTTATTGTCAGCAAATAAAACCCTCCGGAATTTCTTGAGAAGTCTTAGGCAGGCCGCACATCAAAGAAATATGAAATGTAAAACATGAAACATAAAAATAGAATAGATAAAAACAAATAGAAATCTGCCCATTTAAAGAACGAGTGGGACTCATATGCACGAAATATTTTTACGGCTTGAAATCTTGTTGAAACATGTTTCAGGAAATAGATCGCGTTCTATTTTTCTGTTTCAGTTTCAGTATTTGTTTCGTCAATTTACATTGCACATTGTAATAAAATGAATAATAACCAAAAATTTAATATTGAGTTTGAAGTTGAAGAATTGTATAATTATAATGTAGAGAAGTATTCGAATACAGGCTTAGCCACGCAACCCGTTCATTAGAAAATTTTTGACTTCCCACTATTGTAGCCCAATGAAATTTGGTTTCAGGCTAGAATTAACTATTTCGAATTCAAGTGAAATATTGTCAAAATGGCGGCACTTCCGGTCATACCGTAATTTTTTGTAATTTTCAGATTTATCATTAAATTTCAACGCCAGTTTATACAGTGAGATCATTTAAATTTCATATCTAGCCAGCTGTGGGATTGTACACAAGAGAAACGAAAGATAAAAAGTAGGTCGTAGCTTGATCGTGAAAAATTAGCAAATGATGGAGGTACTTAGGTAATCAAATAATCACAAACAATTATCGACATACGTTCTTTTGTTCAACAAACTTCACAGTCGACTAGATATGAAATTTAAATGATCTCATGGTATAAAGTGTCTTATGTCTAAAATTTACCGTTTCCGAATTATTGGGGAAAATTTGAAAATTTTGACAACTGCAAGATCTCACGGAAATCGGTATTGTGCGCTAACCGCTGGAAATTTTGGAATCGGTGTTCTGGGATTCAGAGAGGACCTAATAAGCTACGTTTTTTCCCCAAACCGGTGAGCAATGACGAGGAAAATGTAATAAATACATTGGCTTATTTCCACACATCACCACAAAGCTCAACACCATCTGCAGAAATAGATTTGGGAATATCTGCTTCGTCTGTCAGACGAATTTTGAAAAAGTACAATATGCACCTCTACTCGTTCCAAAACGTACAGGCCTTTAGACCCGGTGATGAGGTCCGACGAATAGAGTTTTGCCAGTTCACGTTATTAAAAATTCAGGAAAACCATCAATAGAAGATTTTATTAAAAATACACTTCTTTATAATTTAATTTATTTCAAATTTTTACAAAAATACAATTTAATTTTTCTTCAAATCATAAATTGGTACTAAATCATTATGGGATCGTTTCAATAACAATTTCTCCGCTGGCAGCGGAAATACAGTATACAACAGTTCTATTCGTATACATGCATTTCTTGAATTAAAAAGGCGATATCTGTTACGCTTCAATAAAAAATATATTCATTTTTTCACAGTAAACAATAACTCTATTTTAAACAATTATGTAACAAAAAAAATTGTTTCTAGAATATACAGGGTGGTCCAATAAGAGCGCCTCGGACAACTACGACTTTATTACTGGTTTTGATGAAAAATTGTTTTTACACTTATATGTGAGACCTTATAGAGCACATTTTAAAAATATTCTCATTTATACAGGGTACGCAAAAAAAAAGATACAATGAAAACTTACGTTTTTTTAAACCTAATACCCTATATCTTTTTACATATTTGAAATTAGAATAAGAAAATAATATTAGTTTGTATAATAATCCATAGGTCTAAAACAAATACTTCTTGAGAAATTGAACAAAATGTAAAAATGCAAGGGTCGTGAAATCATTTTTTTTTCTAAGCTAAATGGATTACTTAATTACCGTTTTTGAGCGGCACGTTTTAACAACAAACTCTTCTTCAAATTAAAAATAATTCTTTTGTATTTTGATATACAGGATGAGCAAAAACATTGATTACATCTTGCCCACTTATGATTTAGTATATCTTACTTATTTTAAATGGAAGATATACATTTTTATGTATTCATTAGAACCACTATTTAATGCCCTTTCAAGTGATACTAAGATGTCCTATACCTATCTTTAACCCTTTCACGTGAAATGAGGTTTTATTTAATTTTAATTAACAACATGACATAAAAGAAAGTTCGGTCAGGGTATGCCTTGGATTGGTTTCCATGGCTACAAAAACATCAAATTTTTTAATTGGACCCCCATATTTCCAGGAAACTCCATGAAATAAGCGACAACAACAAATAAAATGTTTTATATTAAAAAAAGTTGAATAAATAAAATGCGAAGATATTTTGAAAAATTTCACAATTTTTCAAAATAAAAATTCAAAATGATGACCATTAGTTTGAATACAAAGTTCAATACGCGTTTGAAAAGACAATTTAACTTTTAATAATATTTCTGGTGTGATTTCTTTGAAGGCATTCCGGATTCGAATTAAAAAATTTGATGTTTTTGTAGCCATGGAAACCAATCCAAGGCATACCCTGACCGAACTTTCTTTTATGTCATGTTGTTAATTAAAATTAAATAAAACCTCATTTCACGTGAAAGGGTTAAAGATAGGTATAGGACATCTTAGTATCACTTGAAAGGGCATTAAATAGTGGTTCTAATGAATACATAAAAATGTATATCTTCCATTTAAAATAAGTAAGATATACTAAATCATAAGTGAGCAAGATGTAATCAATGTTTTTGCTCATCCTGTATATCAAAATACAAAAGAATTATTTTTAATTTGAAGAAGAGTTTGTTGTTAAAACGTGCCGCTCAAAAACGGTAATTAAGTAATCCATTTAGCTTAGAAAAAAAAATGATTTCACGACCCTTGCATTTTTACATTTTGTTCAATTTCTCAAGAAGTATTTGTTTTAGACCTATGGATTATTATACAAACTAATATTATTTTCTTATTCTAATTTCAAATATGTAAAAAGATATAGGGTATTAGGTTTAAAAAAACGTAAGTTTTCATTGTATCTTTTTTTTTGCGTACCCTGTATAAATGAGAATATTTTTAAAATGTGCCCTATAAGGTCTCACATATAAGTGTAAAAACAATTTTTCATCAAAACCAGTAATAAAGTCGTAGTTGTCCGAGGCGCTCTTATTGGACCACCCTGTATAACATTAATAATTCGTTAATTTAACAAAAACATTCACTTTTCATACAACACTTCTGTTCGTACACCTTAATTTAAATACACCAATAAACAATTATTTTCATTTGAATAAATAAATTAATATTTTGTGGAATAGCCTTTCGCTTTAATTACCGCTTGACATCGTTTTTTCATTAACGATGCTAATTTTTACATTCATTTGGACTTATTCTTTCCCATTCTTGAAGAATAATTTGTCTCAGTTCTGATTTTGAGGAAATTTGATTTTTTCTAATGTTTCTTTTCAAAATGGCCCATAAATGCTCAATGGAATTTAAGTCGGCCGATTGCGGAGGTGTTAGAAGCAATTTTGGAACGTTCCAAATTAACCACGCTTTATTGAGCAGAGCCGTATGTTTCGGGTCGTTGTCGTGTTGGAATCTATAGACCCTGGGCATACCTAATTTTTCGGCACTTTGCTTGACGTTTCTTTTCAAAATTTCGTTGTAACCGTGTTTGTCCATAGTATTTTCAATAAAGTCAACAGATCCAACTCCTCTTGATGACATACTCCCCCAAATCATTAAAGATCCACCACCATATTTAACAGTTGGAAGTCTATTACGTGGATTATTATCTTCATTGGCCTGTCTCCACACTCTATGGATTCCATCGGACCCAAAAAGATTGATTTTGGTTTCATCGGACCAAATGACACTATCCCAAAGCCCTTCGTCTTTATCTATATGCTCTTTAGCGAATAGAAGACGTTTACGGCGGTTTACCTTCCTGACATAGGGTCTTTTCCTGGGTACTCTACCATGATATCCGTTTTTCCACAGTACTCGACGAATTGTTTGAAGACATACAAGCTTTCCTGTTATATCTTGAAGGATCAGACGAATTGTTGGTACACTAATTTTAGGATTTTTCTTAATTTCTTTAATAATTATCCTTTCTTCTCTTTCGCTTAATTTCCTTTGTCTCGGTTTTTTGGGGAAATTTTTAATGGATCCTTGAGTTTTAAATTTATTAACAATATATTGAATTGTTGAGTGCGATTTGTTGGTCATTTCACCAATTTTTCTCAAACTATAGCCTCTTAAAGCCATATTTATGATAGAATTTTTTAAATCTGTACTTAACTGCACTCGTTTCGACATTTTCCAAATAACTAATAAAAGAAACATCAGATACATATGTAAGTGCATTTTTATTCATCGTGAATATATCCAAAGGAATTCTTAAAAAAAACTTTTTACTAGCATTTAGCTCCCTTTCTAATCAACTGTATGAACAGAAGTGTTGCACGTAGTAAATACGACATTTTTGTAAATTTAATTAATTATCTATGGTAGATTAGAAGATAAAAATTCATGAACATTATATAATTGTTCACAACATATTTATTGATCACAATAATAAAATAAATATTGCTAAAAATAAATTTAAAAGCATTTAGAGAGTCTTTTACATTAAAAATGCAGGTGTACGAATAGAAATGTTACATACTGTATATCCCACAGCAATCCGATTATCCGTAATTCCATACTTTGCAAATGGTTTTTCTCAATTATTAAGCGTCCTTTAATGTTAAAAAAATTGTGAGCCGCTGTGCATAGCTTCCTGTAAAGATGTGTAAAAACGTGATTAAAATTATCAGCATCTAAGCTCCATTCTTGGAGTTTTTTGGAATTCATTTTGACAAACGTAAGAAAACGATCCACTCGTTCTGTAATTGTTCCATCTAAAAATCTTCTGTCGAAAAAATCAATGAAGCTTCTTATGTCTAAAAAATTCTCGTTTTTTATATTTTCCCAATTGGCAGTGGTCTAAAATATAACAATGACAATTTATTTTTTGTAATTTGACGTCACAGATTTGGTTGCGTTTATAGCTTTACAGCTTTACAGTGATGCAAAACAATTTATGTGATAGAATTTGAATAAAATAAGAGGCAACTGTTGGATAATGCTTTCTTTCATAAGGCAAAATTTATGAAAGTATCACTTCCATCAGACACATAAATTATTTTTCAATAGATATGTTTGGTCTAGTCCCTCCAGGATTATACATATAAACACACAGGTTCGATGAACGGGTGTCTGGAGCGATGCTTGATAAATTCTTTCCTTTTTCTACGTCTTGATACAATACGACATTCTTTTAAAATCTATCGGACCGCGCGTATCAGAAAATAGAGAATCATTAGTAATTAGTGTGTTTTCTTTTATCCTCATAACCCAATAGCAACTAAATACATTTTTATTTTTCAATGAAAGTTTTATCAATTATCAGACTATCGCAAAAACGGTAAAACATTTTATACTCAAAAAGGGCAAATTACAAGAGATAGTATAAAAAACACGTTTCATAGTTACTTGTTTTTTAAATTTGAATTCGTGCTTTAAGAACCGTTTTATGAAACTTGTTTTTTAATGTACTGTTAATTAAATTAATTTAGATCAAAATCACGTTAACTTACTAGTTTATTTTGAATAATTAATATGTCATATTGGTACTCTTTGTTTTTTAAGAGTAATTCTGCTTCTCTTTTCTGGAATTCGGCTTCTTTTTTTAGGAGTTTATTCTCATAGTTTTTTTGTTCCAGTTCATGCCATAAGTTTATAACACTTCTTTCTTTTTCATCCAAGTTTTTTAAGAACTCCTGAACAACATCTGACTGAAAATACATTATATAATTTGTTATAGTTAAACAATTAAAATAATTTGGGAATTTACCATTTTTATTGATTTTTTCGGATATTCTTTGGCATGGCACAAGTTTAAATTGTCGGGTTTATAGGTGTTTGCGTTTACCGATAGGATTCAGAGTAACGCGGCGTGTTGTTGGTGCTAACGGGCTGATCTATTCTCCCGTTACGAGTCGAACACGCTGAAGGGACCAATATTCTAACCCGGCAAAGATACTAGTCATAGATACAAAATACGCGCTGATACTGCTCGACTATCTTTATTTACACAAAACTATTGCTACGTTTATTATCACAGTCTGTATGTACTATACTGAGGGTGACAATCGTGGTACTTTACCTCGAGAGAGCTGAGAGTAAGAGTATAAGAACTTAAGGGTATGAGAGACTAAGTGCGTAAGAGTATATAAGAGATAAGAGAGATTTTAAGGGTCTGTTTGAGTTTATATAGCTAACCAACCCTTTTGCTATTTCCGTCCCTGCTACTCGTCAACTGTCACTCCTGTGAGTGTCACTTGTCGGTGCAGGTTCTCGGTGTAAACTACTCTCGAGTGTATAATGCACCACAAAACTACAAAAAATAACTCAAGATTTCACGATACAAAATTTAGAACAGCTGATGGTGACAGATGCGCCAGATTCCAGACAGATTTGCCGACATGAAAATAAAATAGGGTGTAATATTGGTTGCATACCTATCAAACCAACAATTTTCTTCAATAATTAATATGGAATCGATAATTTTACACCTCGAGTATCAAAAGTGTGTTAAGCATCTTTGTGCTCCTCTAAACTTTAATTGTTCCTTTAAAGTGCTTCTGAGGAGTAAGTCAATAGTAATGAATTTACTTTTAGGAAATATGGACGCAATGGTTCAATTTGCTCGATAGAACCCAAATTTTGTGCTCTTTTGGTACTGAGTTTGCCAACTGTCGCCACTCTGACGTTGGAAGCTGCAATGTTGCCATCTCTCAACTGTGTAATGTACCCTTAGGCTACGCCTATGAATTTTCATTACTTTGGTGGTATGTCCAGGATGGCCATATGTTGGGAACCCATTATCTTCCAATAAGGGTTACCCTTCATAAAAACTTTCACTTCTTTTCCTCGTCAAGACAAAAGTCTAAAATATCCACATTTTGCTAAAATCTCACTATAGCTACAACACCCCCGTAAATCATCTTTTCTTACCATTATTTTGACGTTAAGGGTTAAGGATTTAGAAAGTTACCATCTGTGGATTGTCTTGTTAATTGCCTAAAACCGAAGTACGCCTATGGGTACTGACCCCCAGATTTGGTACTTAAGATACCCCGAAGCTTGTAAAAGGACCATAACTATTTTGACCATTACGATTATAATAATATAACTCGACGCTCCCGGGAATTTTGTCACTTCCCTCATTAACTCTTGGCTCTCTCTATTGAAATGTCAGTTTAATCCCGAGATCTTTAGTTTTGTAAACGATTAAGGGTTGTGTGTGTCATAACGAGTGGAATAAAAATCTACCAAAGTGTTCCCGAGTTTTGTTTCGCGAGTTCCATTACAACTGTAACTAGAACCTTTCCCCTGTAAATTATTATTTATTCCTCTTCAAATCTTTTAACAACAATTAAAAGAGCGTTAACGAACAAGAGTATAAATATTTTTACTGTAATTAACTAATGAGTGATAAATAACAATATAGAAAATCAAAATATAATTTGTAGTTTGGTTCTTTGCACGCACGTCACAAATTTCAAGCGTATATATCAAATCAATTGATGGTCACCATAAAATGTGACCAGTGGCGTCCCAAAAATTTTATGTCATTGGATTGAAATAAATTAATGTATATTATGTGTATTTAAACTCAAATTAAGAGCTGCTGATGTCTTCACATCCATGAGAAAAATGTACTAAAAACAGTTCTGTTCTCATGCACAATCTCTATATTCCAACTTGATCTGATAATACCTGTATGTGTAAAATTTTGAGACGCCGCTGATCGCGCACCGACCGATACAATTGAGCAACGCAAAGACATGGGCTCATACACCATCTATTCGACCCGTACGTAATGCCATTATTAGTTTTCACCTGTTAGTCTAGCTAATAAACGACACCCATATTTTTGTCTGTCTTTGTTTTTTTGAATATTACGTTCCCCCTACACATTAGTCATACGTACGTGCTACCTAATTCGGTGGACGTGCAAAGAACCAAATCACAAACTATAAGTCATTTTCATTGACTTAATTCACGAATTTTCAAAGTGATTAATTTTGAAGTTCCAGTCTTTAATTCTTCAGTTTGCTCTTTAGTAGTAAGAAATAAATATTTCGGTTTAGTATGCACTTAGATGTACTTAGCGATATACATATGCTCAATAACCGCAACTGGGGTAAATCAGTTAAATATCATCAGTTATAAAAAAGGGTTTGCATCAGTTTATGAGTGCCCCAAAGGTCTAAGGGAAAATACCGTAGAGCCTTGAAGATACGATAAATTGAATTCAAAATTATTTGATAAAATCATTGTAGGTTTCCACCCAGACCTTAACCTACAATGCATTCAGAGGCTTTGTGACAAAATTTTGCTTGCAAAAAATACTGTGAGAGGTCCGATTATTGATGTTCTCTTAACTTTCGTCAAATTATTTTTTTCCAATCTTCTAAATTTTACAATATGACAATAGAGCTACTTATCCAATACACATTTACTATTCTTTGATTTGTATTTGGTTCATACAGTAAAATCGTGTTTCAATAATTTGAACAATGAAATATTACTGGTTCAACAAAATATGCTGCGTGCCTGATTGTGGCAACACTTCCACTGAGGGTGGGAGATGCTTAAAAGAGTATTTTGATTTTCCAGCAGAACCCCATGCACGGGCAAAATGGCTCAGTGCAGTACGCACTCATGACAAAAAAGATTTTAAAGTTTGTGAAGACCATTTCAAGGTAAGTAATGATATAATCTTTTCCGTGATTTTTGTTCACTAGAAGGCATTTAACCACTAAAGTAACTACTAAAGTTAGAGTACTAGGGCTGTGGTATTTGTATAATAAAGTGGTATTTGGTGAAGTAAGATTATCTCATTTTTTTCTCCTTCTTGGGACTTTCTGATGAGCTAAAAGGTAAGTACCTAACACATTAACACATTACAATCATTCCTTATAATTGAAACTAATTAGTTACATTCTAATGATATATTAGTTATAGTTTAATGGATTGTAGGGAGAAGATATTTTCAAAAACAAGACCAATAGGAAGAAATTAAGGTTCAATTCAGTTCCTTCAGCCCAATTACCCTCACACCTGTGTGTCACCTGTTTTGGTTCATCAGCATCTTTGAATAATTGTTCTGGCTTATCAGTGAGTGTAAAATCTATCTAATCAGATCTTGATTTCTTGAGGTAATATATAATATCTATTCCAATCAATTCCTTTTAGTCAAAAAGTTGTGACTGCAATAATGCGTCCAAAACCACACAGCTCTCCCAATCAGTCTTACCATTAACCATCAAAAAGTGAGTATTCCTAATTGCCTTTCATCAAATGACAACAATTTCTGTTTTTATTTTTAAAAAGTCGCATATAATGGTCGCTAGAAGAAAAGAAAATTTTATTTAAAGCAGTGAAAGGTCATGGTGAGGCTAAATTCGCCAACAGTCAAGTTCAAATCAATTGGGGTAGTGTTGCGAACCACTGCAGGTCAGTTTGGTATTCGGGTTTGATTTTCTTTACTAAGATTTCCTGACATTAAAGCAAACAGATGTTTTGACAATGAGAAGGAACTCAGAACTGTTTGGCAAAACACGAGAGTAAACGCCTCTAAGGTGTGCAAAAACCAAATATTCGGGTCGAAATTGGATCGCAAAGTATCCAGGTTTCTTTATGGAAAACCACCAACACAATCCAAGAATTCCATTGAGGATTCTAGTTCCACTAGCAAGTGAGTAATCCAGTATGTGGTCACATAAAATATCTGTAAAATACATTTTGGAGGAGTGTAAATCACAAAGAAAGAAAACACCCGAAATGTAACTCCACTGATGACGAACTTGAGGAATTTGAGGAGGGGGTAATGATGCATTACTTTCGCGCTGAAGAAGGGGTGGAGGAGAAAGGTGATGACGCAATAATAAAAAAAACTATATATGTTAGTAGGTAGATTAAAATGAGACTCTATTCCGCAGATAGCACTCTTTATTTTTTTCCACCTTCCAACGGAACAAAAAAAAAACAAAAACCGAAAAACTCATCTGGAACCAAGAGGCCCGAACAAAATCATCTTTCTAACTGCCCTTCCTTCTTTTTCCTTGAACCACGCTCAGACCCTTGTTTATATTAACATCATTAATATCGGGTTACACTGGGCCATCGGCCTAGTGTATTAAGTCAGAAAAGGAAGAAATAGGATCGACTTATAATTCTATTGGTGAAATATTTAATTACTCTAACATATATGTATTAGAGTTGAATCCAAGGCTTCATATTTTCTACACTGGCCACGCCTAAATAGGGCACTTGCGATCTGGTCATTCCTGGGATGTCCCTGATTTCATATCGATCATTCCCAAATTGCTTTGAAATTCGAAACGGTCCATGCCATTTCGGCAGCAGTTTTGTACTCGACCCCATGGGTTGCGTAGATGTTATCTTTAAGAGCACCAATTCTCCAACTTGAAACCGGTGTGGAGCACGTCTCTGCGCGTCAAATCGTTCTTTTTGTCGCGCCTGATAGTGTTGGATACCTGTCCAAATCATCTGTTATGCCTCATCTCAAACGAAGCGATAACCAATATACATAAATCGCTCAACTTGAGGGATGTTCTGGTTTGACCGTGAGAACCATTAGGTAAAAATATTCTCGAGTACACTTAACACACCGTGACTCTGTCCCCACTCACCAGTCCTTATCAGTAATTTGGCCCTTCGCAGAATCACATGTGTTAAGACGTTAATTGCAAAAACCTTTTAAGGTCTGTTTTTTCTCATTCAATCTAAAAATCCTAAGTTCGTGTGAACCTACCAAATTTGTGTTTTGATTGATCAACTAGAACAAAATGGGCCGAAACCAAATTCTGCTCGTTTTCCCTGCGTCCTTTTTTTGGCAGATTGAGAGTGGAACTCTACGCATAAACAAAAATCCGACCTTCCTCCAAATTCATACTTGAGATTCTAACGCACCTAGTTCAGTAATAGTTATCACAGATTCTTAAATATAGACTTGTTGACGTTACGGTAGTGTTTTGTCTCGACCATCGTCCTGATTTGACGTGGCGGTACCCACGTACAAAAGAATACCTGGTGTCAGAAGCTTTTCCCTTAAGACTCCAACACTAACTTCTGATACAATTCCTGACAGTTGTCTTTATGACGTTGGACGTAATTGGATACGATGACATGATCAGTCAATTCAAGCGGGTCTGTGCCATTGAAGCGCTCCGTAGTGACTTCAAAGGGGGTGAATTTTGTGGTACTATGAATAGAGTTATTGTACCCCAATACTGCTCTTTTCATAAGTTGATCTGGAATAAGAGTCTTATTTGCCTTAAGACAGCGATAATGTTCAATAAGCGTCGAATGAAACCGTTCCACGGGGGAATTGGAATTACTATTTTTTGGTGTGGTATAATGTAGTGTTATATTATATTATATTAGGTGTACAACTTTGCTTCCGCCGTTTTTTTTCCGAATTTCGCGATTTTATTGTAAAAAACTAATTATACCTTTAGGATCCAAAGTATTGTCCATCGCTGACCACTACTTTCTCCCATCTTTCGGGCAGCATACGAATCCCGTGTTGAAAAAATTGGACATCTTTTGAAGCGATCCACGATTCTATCCAATTTCTTACTTCTTCATAAGACCGGAAGTGTTGGTCAGCTAGCCCATGTGCCATGGATCGAAACAAGTGATAATCAGAAGGAGCTAGGTCAGGAGAATATGGCGGGTGGGGTAGGACTTCCCATTTCAATGTTTCCAAGTATTTCTTGACCACTTGCGCAACATGGGGTCGAGCATTATCGTGCTGCAAAATCACTTTATCATGTCTCTCGTTGTATTGCAGCCGTTTCTTTTTCAATGCTCGGCTCAAACGCATTAATTGGGTTCGATAAAGAGCACCTGTGATTGTTTCAGTTGGTTGTAACAGCTCATAATATATTACGCCGAGTTGATCCCACCAAATACAGAGCATGATTTTGGAACCATGAATAGACGGTTTGGCCGTCGACGTGGAAGCATGGCCGGGATATCCCCAAGTCTTTTTGCGTTTGGGATTATCGTAATGAACCCATTTCTCGTCCCCAGTCACAATACGATGCAGAAATCCCTTCCGTCTTTGCCTTGCAAGCAACTGTTCACAAGCGAACAGACGCCTGTCAATATCTCTTGGTTTCAACTCGTACGGCACCCAATATCCTTGCTTCTGAATCATTCCCATGTCTTTGAGGCGTTTTGAGATTGTTTGTTGAGTCACTCCCAATGATTGTGCCAATTCTTGTTGACTTTGACACGAGTCTTCGTCAAGTAATGCTTCCAAGTTCGCATCTTGGAAAACCTTCTTTCTTCCACCGCTATGTTGGTCTTCGACGTGAAAATCACCGTTCTTGAAGCGCTGAAACCACTCACGACATGTCCTTTCACTAATAGTGGCTTCCCCATAAGTATCTGAGAGCATTCGATGAGCCTCAGCAGCAGATTTCTTCATATTGAAGCAGAAAAGTAAAACCTCCCGCAAATGACGAGAATTTGGCTCGTACACTGACATTTTCAATCGCGAATAACTTTATGATGAAGACACAAATAGACTAATATTTTTATGAGGTTATGTTAACAGGTGCCCAAGGCTCCTGCATGCCCACATGGGGTTATTTATTTCGATCATTACTTACCGCTACATACATCTATTCAAAAACGGCGGAAGCAAAGTTGTACACCTAATATAATTTACAGAAGTCTTGTAAATCACGGTTTTTGAATTCAATTCCACTATCACACGTAATTTTAAGGGGTAGCCCATGATGCGTGATAAAACTTAATAGTCCTTCCACAGTGGATATACCAGTGGTGCTTTCCAGTGAATAGGCCTGTCCATAGCGCGAAAAAGCGTTTATAATTGTCAAAAATGGCGTGTTTTCGATTCGAAAAGTATCAATGTGAATGTGTTCGAAAGGTTTGGAGGTTGTTGGTGTCAGATTGAATTTGACAACTGGAGGGTCGCGATCGTATTTATTCTTCTGACATACTTCGCAATTATTGACATAGTTCTCGATATCAGTATTCATGTTAGGCCAATAGAATTTTTTCGCTAAAGCAAGTTGCATTTCATTGATACCTCTATGGCAAGTTTTGATTGTATGATGCAATTCTAATTTCATCAATTGATCTTCTCGTGTGACAATATTTTCGAGCATTTTCGTACATTGTACCAACTTAAAGGAGGAATTTAAGAAGATTTGTTGCATATTAACTGTTAGAAATCACAATATTAAAGATGGTTTATGGGAACAGTCTCCCATTTTAGGTAATAAATACTCGATATTGATTACCTTTCGTCTAGGGAGACTGTTTAAGTTTATGTCTGATTCTTTTCTGGCTACGTTGTGTTTTTATTTTTTGGGTTCTATGTACCCTTTACTTCTTTGAACAGTCGTCGTCTGTAAGAGGTTACGGAGTCACCTCAACCAAGCACTTTATTTCTTGTATAATATACTAATAGTTTATATACTATCAACGTGTATCATTCTGGTCACTCACACCTTGCATGTTTTTTTTTTTACCAACAGGTTATGGGCCCAGAGTTCGCAAGAGTGATCAGAAAGCGTGTCTTTTTTTCTTTTGGTTCAGTGGCATACAAAGTTGAGTGTTTGTTCTTTTTTCATCGCCGTGGCAAAAAATAAAATGGCGGTCACCGAAAGCACAACATTTGGAATAAGTGCTGAAAAACTTAGAGGTCGAGAGAATTATAGTGACTGGAGGTTCCAGATAAGTGCGTTGTTGAAGTTAGACGGACTTTGGAGCTGTTTAACCGGACACTGGGACCCTTCAGTAGATAGTGCTACAAAAGCTCGTCGTGAAGAGAAAGCGCTCTCAAAAATAATTCTTTCGCTGGATAAATCGACGTATCCCTATGTGATGCAAGCGCAAACAGCTACTGAAGCGTGGAAAGCTCTTGAAAACGCGTTTGAAGACAAAGGACTCCATAGGCGACTAGGTCTCTTAAGAAACCTGTGTTCTATAAAATTAGAAAATTTTGGCACAATGGAGGAGTATGTGAATGAAGCGATGGCTCTTTCTCAACAACTTTCATCTATGGGAAAACCGCTAGATGATGAATTCTTGGGGGCCATCATGTTGCAGGGACTCACAGTTGATTATGAACCGATGGTTATGGCACTCGAAAGTTCAGGCGTTGACATAACATCGGACTTTGTAAAAACTAAATTACTGCAAGACAGAAAATGGCAGAGCAGTAAACATACTGGTGATTGTGCATTGGTCACAAAGAAATTCAAAAAACCTTCATGGTGTTGGGGTTGCAAACAGAAAGGCCACTACAGAAACCAATGCCCACAGAACAATCAGAGTACTTCGAATAAATACAACCCTGATACGGACAACAAAAATAAACATAAGAAAAATGGCCGGAAAGCACTATTTAGTGCAGCATTAAGTATGAATAATGCACCTGAATCTGCCTGGTACATTGATAGCGGCGCCTCTTCCCACATGACTGGAAACAGAGAGCTTATTCTGGACTTAACGGATGAAGGCTCGGGACAAAACGTATTCGTTGCAAATAACTCTAAACCCTCTGTAAGTGGAACTGGACACAGTGTCGTCAAGTTGAAACAAAATGGAACTGAGCAGTGCATATCCAAAATTAAATATGTTCCAAATCTCTCCGTGAACTTGCTGTCAGTGAACGAAATCGTTTCCAAGGGACACTGTGTACACTTTGATTCGGAAGGATGCAAGATAATTGATGATGGTAAGTGTAGTTTTAAGGGAGAACCTGTAGCTACCGCGTCCAATGCTGACGGTCTATATAAACTGGATGTCATGCCCGAGTCTGTAAATGTGGCGAAACTTACGGATTCTCAAATGCTATGGCACAGACGTTTAGGTCACCTCAATCATCACAGTATGTCTTTGTTAAAAAATGGCTTAGCCACTGGTATACTGTACAACGAAAATGATGATCCAAAGTATTGTGAGAGTTGCATTAAAGGTAAACAGGCAAGAAAACCTTTCCCTTATAAAAGGGATAAGGCGGTTGCGCTAAACAAACTAGATTTAATCCACTCAGATCTTGTCGGTCCCATGGAAGTGGAGTCATGGGGCGGTAAAAAATACATATTTACCCTCATTGATGATAGCACTAGAAAAATATTTTGTTATTTCTTAGAACATAATGTTGGATTTCTGATACAAGTGTTCACGTCCAAAATTCAATAGTCTTTATGTTCTCAAATTTATTGTCTGTAAGAGTCAAGTTTGTTCAATTTATGACTCCTTTTCTTAAAACAGAAGAAAGAAGAAAGTATGGGTTTTTGGGTCTTTTGTTTCTTGAAGTTAGTATTTTCACCCATGTAAAGACCAGATGACTAGGATAATAAATCAAGAGAATGGTTGCAGTGTTTGACCCTTTTAATACTGATGGGTGGTAAAAGTGTGAGTCTTTAGGAGTTAGTTCGTTACAGATCTTTTGACCGTTAACACGTGCCTTCTGACTGTAATAAAGAAATTAGAGTTCTAACAGAAACGATCTGTCTTAGATTCTTTTATTTCTATACCCCATAATCTCACAGGTTATGGACCCAGTTTAATATCAAGCGATATTAACCTCAAGTGCGTGAACCATTTTTTTAAGAAAGAAAAGAAAAACTTAAAAATGGATTTGAATAGAATGAATCGGAACATCAAACCGTTCAGCGGAGAACGGTATAGTGTGTGGAAAATTCGGATTCGTGCTTTATTGTGTGAATTAGACGTTTTGCACGTGATAGAGGGTGTGAAGCCTACAAGGGATGTGGACAGAGTTTGGGAGAAAGCTGAAAAAGTGGCGAAAAGTGCAATTCTTGCGAATTTGGCAGACGCTTTTATAAACTCGACGATAGAGAGGAAAAGTCCTAAGGAAATTTTTGAGGAATTCGATAAAGTATATGAGAAGAAAAAGCATGCACAAGTGGCACAGGCGACCGAGGTGCTATCAGGAGGAAACCAATCAAGCTTTGCATTTATGATGCAAGAGTGTGCTTATGAACCGAGAATTAAAGGACACGTGGATTTTATTCTGGACTCTAGAGCATCGGATCACATCATAAATAGAAAAGACCTTGCCGAAAATTTCATGGAACTAAGTGTACCCATAAAAATTGCAGTGGCAAAGCACGGCGAGTACATCATCGCAACAAGGAGAGGCAGCCTGAATGTAACCAGTGACCAGGGCATCAATGGAGTTCTGGAAGACGTCCTGTATTGCCCAGAAGTACCACAAAACCTGCTCTCAGTCTCTAAGATGCAGGCCGCAGGTTTGACAATTGTTTTCGACGCAAATGGTGGTAAAATCATAAAAGGTGGTAAGACCGTCATGTATGGTAAGTCGTCGAATAACTTAATTATGGTTGGCTTCACAATAAACTCAAAGGTAATTAATGTAGCAAACACTAAGTTGAGTTATGAGATTTGGCATCAAAGGCTAGGGCACATAGGAAAACAAAAGTTTTTGGAATTGAGAAATAAGGGAATGTTTGAAGATACAAAAGATTTAGAATACGTAGTGGTAAATGATAAATTATGTGAGGCATGTATAAAAGGCAAGCAATCGCGTTTGCCATTTAACAAAGAAAAGAACAAAGATCATATTAGAAGACCGTTATTTGTAGTTCACTCGGATGTCGCGGGTCCTGTCACTCCTCCTACGGTGAATAATAAGAATTATTTTGTTTTATTTATTGATCAATACACACATTACTGTGTCTCATATTTAATAGAATATAAATCGGAAGTTTTCAATGTATTTAAAGATTTTGTGGCAAAAGGTGAAGCCAGATTTAATTCAAAATTAGTAAATCTATATTGTGATAATGGAAGGGAATATTTATCAAATGAAATGAAGGACTACTGTATGGAAAGAGGTATTAGTTACCACTTGACAGTCCCTAGGACCCCACAGTTAAATGGTGTGGCTGAACGTATGGTGAGAACCATAACGGAAAAGGCGAGAACTATGGTTGTTGGGGCAGGACTTGAAAAAGAGTTCTGGGGAGAAGCAGTCTTGACTGCTACTTACTTAGTAAATATTACACCAACCAAAGTTCTGAGTAATGATAAGACACCATTTGAAAAAAGGCCACAATTAAAATATTTAAAGGTATTCGGTTCAACTGTATATGTTCATGAAAAGACCAGTAGAGGTAAATTCGATGAAAAATCGTGGAAAGGAATACTGGTTGGTAATGAACCGAATGGCTATAAAGTGTGGGATAGTGAAAAAGCAAGTTTCGCTATTGTGAGGGATGTCATTGTGGATGAAACTGATTTCATAAAGTCCAGTCCCTCTCTTGGGGTAGGTGAGCTAGAAAATAGCTGTGATAATAAAATTATGAAATCAGTGGAACCTCTGGTATCAGATAATGGTGAAATGCCAAGGGAAATGCACAGGTCTGACAACCTAGAGCATGGTGATAGGCCAGAGGAATGTACAGAGTGTCCTCTATCAGATGATAAAGAAAATAGTTTTCCTCAAAATGAACCGAGGAGAAGTGTCAGACTTAAGGGCCTACCGCCTATTTCATATGATGAAGGTGACATATCCGAGAACTACATATTATCGGTCCAATCAATTTTATATAGTATTCCAAAGACTTATCGGGAAATTAGATTTAGGGAAGATAGGGCTCAATGGGAAAAGGCTATGAAAAGCGAGATAGATTCTTTGCTGGTTAATGAAACGTGGACATTGGTATCAAGACCACAAGGAAAAAATATAGTTGATTGCAAATGGGTGTTTTCTTTAAAGTTCGATGAACAAGGAATCCCAATAAAACCAAAGGCTAGGTTAGTTGCAAGAGGTTTTTCACAAGAATATCTTACAGACTATAATGAGACATTTGCTCCTGTAGCCAGAATTGCAAGTTTTAGGTTCATGTTAGCATTTGCAAACCAATTTAATTTGTTGTTACATCATATGGATGTGAAGACCGCCTTTTTGAACGGAAAATTAAAGGAGGAAATTTATATGAGGGTACCAGACGGAATAGAATGTAATGAAGATCAAGTTTGTAGATTGAATAAAGTTCTTTATGGTCTAAAACAAGCAGCGCGATGTTGGTTTGAAGTTTTTGAGCAAATTCTCAAGGTGAAAGGATTTATAAATTCACCAGTTGATCCATGTATATATGTTTTGGATCATGGAGACATAGATAAGAATATCTATGTAGTTTTACATGTCGATAATCTTGTAATAGCAACCGCAAACATCAAGACCATGGATAATTTTAAATTATATCTGATGCACAGATTCTCGATGGTAGACCTAAAGGAAATAAAATTGTTTTTAGGGATTAGAATTCATAGGGAAGATGGTAAAATTTCGTTAGATCAGGTCCCGTATATAAAAACTATTTTGGAAAAATTTTAAATGGCAGACTGTAATGCTGTGAGCACTCCTCTTGAAAGCAGGTTAGATTATTTAGCCTTAAATTCGGATAAAGAGACAAATGCATCGTGTAGAAATTTGATAGGGTATTTAATGTATTTGATGGTATGCACAAGACCTGATCTGAGCGCATCAATCAGTATTTGGAGCAGGTACACAAGTAAGAATAATGACGAGTTATGGAAATGTCTTAAACGAGTATTGAGGTATTTGAAAGGCACAATAGACATTAAGTTAACGTATAAAAGGAACGATTTTGAACATATGTTGGTTGGGTATGCTGATTCAGACTGGGGCAGTGATGAAAATAATAGAAAAAGTACCACAGGGTACCTATTTCAGTTGTTTGGGAACTGTGTAATTTGCTGGAATACAAAGAGACAATTGTCGGTGGCAGCTTCCTCTACAGAAGCTGAATATATGGCTCTCTTTGAGGCAGTGAGAGAGGCCTTATGGCTAAAATCACTGGCAGAGAGTATCAAATTAAAGATGGAAGTCCCTATAATTATCTATGAAGACAACAACAGCTGTATCAGCATAGCCAACAATCCGACCAATCACAAGAAAACAAAGCATATCGATATAAAGTATCATTTTTCCAGAGAACAGGTTGAAAGAGGTCTAATCAAACTGGAATATGTCGGAACAGGTCAACAGCTAGCCGATGCGTTCACGAAACCACTACCAGCACCAAAGTTTATGGAAATCAGAAGGAAAATGAATATGGATTAATGAGAATTTTTTTTAATCATACATTTTGTATATAATGTAAATTTAATGGTCTGATTAGGTTTTCCTGGGTTTCCCTAATCTGAGCAGCAAATGTTGGACCATTTGTATTTCGTTCCCAGAGGGCAGTCAGAAGGTACATTGAGAAAATTAGAATATTGATATTGTATGTAATCAGTAGTTTTGGACATTGCTTTATAACTATGCTAGTAAGAGAAAGCCAATTAAATTTTGAGGGGGTGTGTTGGATTTCTGATACAAGTGTTCACGTCCAAAATTCAATAGTCTTTATGTTCTCAAATTTATTGTCTGTAAGAGTCAAGTTTGTTCAATTTATGACTCCTTTTCTTACAACAGAAGAAAGAAGAAAGTATGGGTTTTTTGGGTCTTTTGTTTCTTGAAGTTAGTATTTTCACCCATGTAAAGACCAGATGACCAGGACAATAAATCAAGAGAATGGTTGCAGTGTTTGACCCTTTTAATACTGATGGGTGGTAAAAGTGTGAGTCTTTTTAGTAGTTAGTTCGTTACAGATCTTTTGACCGTTAACACGTGCCTTCTGACTGTAATAAAGAAATTAGAGTTCTAACAGAAACGATCTGTCTTAGATTCTTTTATTTCTATACCCCATAATCCAATAACATCTTTAAGAGTATTTACTATATTAATAGGAGTAATTAAATGATTCCATTTAATAAAAACAGACCTACTATTCTTAGGGCTATTATTAACAATAATCTCAGCCTATCAATGATGACGAGATATCACCCGAGAGAAGAACCTTTCAGGGTCACCACACTGTAAAAGTAGCAAAAGGATTACAATGAGGAATAATTTTATTTATTATCTCAGAAATCTTCTTGTTTCTAGAATTCTTTTGAGCCTTTTTTCACTCAAGTCTATCCCCTACAATTGAACTAGGGTTAAATTGACCACCAAAAGAAATTCACCCATTCAATCCCCTAGAAATCCCATTATTAAATACCCTAATTTTATTAACCTCAGGTCTTACAATTACATGAGCTCATCATAGATTAATAGAAAACAACTTTAAACAAGCCTTACAAGGCCTTACCCTAACAGTAGTACTAGGAGCATATTTTTCAGTACTCCAAGGATTCGAATATTTAGAGGCACCATTCTCCATCGCTGATAGAGTCTACGGCTCAACCTTTTTTATAACAACCGGGCTATATGGTCTTCACGTAATTGTAGGATCAACTTTCCTATTAGTATGCTTAATTCGTTTATATAAAAACCACTTTTCCTCAACCCATCACTTTGGATTCGAAGCAGCCGCCTGATACTGACACTTCGTAGATGTAGTATGGCTATTTTTATACATCTCTATTTATTGATGAGGTAGATAATCATTACTTATATAATATAAACAATTATATTTAATTTCCAATTAAAAAATCTATTATATCTAAATACTAAAATTTTGGTGTTAGCCCACCTCCATTTTCCCATTAATTGAAACCAAAATAGAGGTACTTCACTGTTAATGACGTCAATGGTATTCATACCCAATTAAAGAGCCAGGTTATTCAAGAAAAAGCTTCTAACTTTGCTCTTAAGCAGTGAAACTCTGTTTTTGGCTCTTGTTTATATAGTTTAAAAAAACATAACACTTTCATTGTTAAGTTGAAGAAAACTCTTCTTTAAATATTTAAAAGTCTACGACTACCTTGGTATCTTCAGCACCATGCTCTATATTTAAGCCATTTAAATAAATAATTAAAACAACTAATCCTATAAAAAATATAAAAATTAAAAAATAAATCTTAATATGATTAAGTCTAAAAATCTGGAAACTTAAAGATAGCCAAGAAAGAAGTCTAGATAGGCCCCCTTTTCCATAATATTCTAATCAACCATGATTAAACTCCTTATAAAACTTCTTGCCTACAAATAAAAAGGGTCCACAAATACCCAAAGTTGATAAAATAGGCATGTTTCATATTCCTGAAACGAATATTAAAAAATAATAACTTCTATTTTTAACCCTTTTATAAAAATATTTTATACCATAATAAACCTCTTTACCACAAAATCCCCCTGCTAAAATCAGGAAACAAGTTATTATTTTTATACTAACAGGAAGAATAATAAAATATGGGTTAAAAATAAAAATTCAAGAAAAAATATTAAACCTATTATTATCTTATTTATAACTTCATTATTTTTTTCATTTAAACATCTAAGTGCTATTACATTATAATCCCCGAAGAAAATATAATAAGATAAACGAATAGTGTATGAGACCGTTAAACCAATTGATGTATAAAAAATAATATATACTAATCATCCCGAAACATTTATTGATAAAATCTCAGCAATTAAATCTTTAGAATAAAATCCTGCCATAAAAGGAAGCCCGCACAATGCAAAATTTCTAACTCTCATACACATACAAGTAAAAGGTAAAAAATACACCTGCCCACCTATAAAACGAATATCTTGAACATCTCCTAAATTATGAATAATTACTCCAGCGCATATAAACAATAAAGCCTTAAACAAAGCATGAGTCAACAAATGGAAAAAAGCTAAACTTGCACCACCAAGACATAAAATCCTAATTATTAATCCAAGCTGAGATAAAGTAGAAAGAGCAATAATTTTTTTTAAATCCCACTCAAAATTAGCTGATAAACCAGCTATAAACATAGTAAATAAAGCCAGAAATAATAAAACATCTAATATCCTTGACCTAAGTAAATTATCAACACGAATTAATAAGTACACACCAGCAGTAACTAAAGTTGAAGAATGAACTAAAGAAGAAACAGGAGTAGGGGCGGCTATAGCCGCTAGTAGCCAAGATGAAAAAGGAATCTGAGCCCTTTTAGTTATCGTAGCTAAAATTAATAAAACAGCCACGAGACTTATCCTAGAATCTCTTGAATTAAAAAACAAAAAATTTCATCTTCCTACAGACCCTCTCATTAAAACAATACTTATTAAAATAGCAGCATCACCAACTCGATTAGATAAAGCCGTAAGCATTCCTGCATTAAAAGACTTTACATTCTAGTAATAAATTACTAATGCATAAGAAACAAGACCTAAACCATCTCAACCTACTAAAATGGATACCAAATTTATAGAAATAATTAATATCATCATAGACAACACAAACATAATTATCAAAAAAATAAAACGTTTTATAAAAATATCACCTAATATATACTCTTTTCTATATCTAAAAATTAAACCTGAAATATAAAGAACAAACCTTATAAAAAGGCAAGTTATTCAATCAACTCACAAAACAACATCAACCCCAGACTGCAAAAGATAAAATAAATTAAACTCAAATAACAAATTTAATCCCAAAAAAGAAAATATTATACTCAGTAAAAACATAAGACCAGAAAACCCTAATAAAATATAAGAAAACACAGTACAATAAAAAATTGCTTAAAATAAGTATTTATATCTCTAACCCCACAAGTTAACATTTTATTTTAAACTATTTAAGCAAACTCAACAAAAGAAAATTTCACCCTTCAAAAATAATAAATTTAAAGGCACCCAATGAAAAAATAACAACAAATATTCTCGCCTACTAATCTGCCTAACAGAAAAGAGACCTGAATAATACTGACCATGCTGAGTAAAAGAATATAAAAACAAAGAATATACCCCTCTATAAAAAACCATAAAAAATATTTAAAAAAGTGCATACTCTCTATATAAATAAACTGAATTAATCAAAATAATTTCACCAACAAGGTTAAAAGAAGGAGGAGCAGATATATTGGAAGAACACAAAAGAAATCACCATAAAGCCAGCCTAGGAAAAATATTTATAAATCCTTTATTTATAAATATTCTACGCCTATGTGTACGTTCATAAAGTAAATTTGCAATACAAAATAATCCAGAAGAACTTAAACCATGGGCTAGCTTCAACCCCAAAGCACCCCATGAACCTCAAAGATTATAAGTTAAAATACCAGCTAAAATAAGACCTATATGTGAAACAGAAGAATAAACAATTAATATTTTTATATCACTTTGACGAACACAAATTAAAGAAATAAAAACTGCACCTACAATTGAAATTATAATAAATATTAAATTTAATTTTACACCAACTTGAAATAAAATCTGCATTGTACGAAATAAACCATAACCACCCAGCTTTAATATAATACCAGCCAAAATTA
Source organism: Euwallacea similis (assembly GCF_039881205.1). Taxonomy (NCBI): domain Eukaryota; kingdom Metazoa; phylum Arthropoda; class Insecta; order Coleoptera; family Curculionidae; genus Euwallacea; species Euwallacea similis. Next base: position 90,908 of record NW_027098689.1, read on the forward strand.
TAGAACCAGAGACTGGAGCCTCAACGTGAGCCTTAGGTAACCATAAATGAACTAAAAATATAGGAATTTTAACAAAAAAAACCAATCTTATACAAAAATAAATAAAAATATTATCTAATCCACTAAAAAAATACATCTCCAACCTACAATTGTAGTAATAAAAAAAAAAAAACCTATTATTATAGGTAAAGAAACCAATAAAGTATAAGACAATAGATATATACCAGCTAAAACTCGTTCAGGCTGGTTTCCCCACCCAATAATTAAAATAAGTGTAGGAATAAGGCTAACCTCAAAAAATAAATAAAATCTAAACATATTCATAGATATAAAAGCAATTACTAAACTAATCATAAGAACTAAGACAACAAAAACAAATATATTTTTAAAAATATTTAGCTTACTAATTTCACCCCTTGCTAACAATATTAAAAAACAAATCTAAATCCTCAAACCAACCAAAGTGAAAGATAATAAATCAAACCCCAGCCCACAAGAAACATTAAAAAATTCAGCACCAAAACCCAATTTCATAAAAAGTAAAAAAGACAAAATAACTACACAAAATCTAGAAAACCAAAACCTTGTTAAAAAAGAAATAATTAACAACCCAAACATCATAAAAATTAAATCCATTATCACAAATTATCAAAAATAGAAACTATATCTATTCCATGAGTTCGAACAAGAACAACTAACAAGGTTAAACCTAGGGCCCCTTCACAAACTCTTAAAGACAAATAAATTATATTAATAAAACTTTCTGAATTATATTGAGCAAAATATAAAAACATAAGTATATAAATAGATAAAACCATTGACTCCAAGCTAATAAGTATTAACAAAAAATGCTTATTACTTAAAATATAAGAAACAAGACCCGAAAAAAAAAAGAAAAGAAAAAGAAAAAGATCTTAATCTTGAAAACATTATCATTGTTTTAATAATTTAATAAAAATATTGGTCTTGTAAACCAAAGAAGAAGTGAATACTATTCACTTTCACTACTGCTAGGTGGTGTTATACCAAATTCTTTTCTGAAACAAACATAAATAATTAGTACACAAAAAACTGCAAACCTCTCGCTGATTACCTTTCAAAAATCTCAAATGCTTCCCGTACAGCATGTGTGGTGGCTTCATCGGGGAAATTTATCGTAACAGTTCTCTCATCTAATAAAGAGAACCTTATCGATTGTCCCTCTGGGGTAGTGCCCGTTATCTGATTCAGTAAAATGATGGTTTTCCAGTTTGGAGAACAAATTTCTATTCTTCTTTCTCCTAGAGTCCCATAAAATGACAAATTGCCATGTACTATAGTGTTCTCGTTTGAAAAAGCTACTGTACATGGGAACGAGTTTGCCATCTTCAATTTATGCCTTTGAAATGACTTCCACAAATACAATATGTTTTTGACTGAAAATAAAAAAATTGACTTTAATAGTATAAAAACAGGGTAAACGTATACGTACAATCCATTGTAACTTTTTTCCTTCACCTGTTTTGTGCGAAATAAACATTCTTATTAGGTTAGGAGCACAATAAGAAATTTGGTATTCGTAGGGCACGTGGTCAAAAATTCCATTATTGATTTCGGAAGGAAACTGTAATGCCGGTAAGTTATTGTTATGTAGTAAATGTGTGGTACATTACTCACTCCAGAGCTATTTACTTTGTCCTGGTTGTCTACGTGGGGTTTTCAGATCGGCTGTCTAGGAGTGGCTAGGGCGATCAAAACACACGACACAGGATCGTTCACTTATTTTATAACGAAAATAAATATATTGAAATAATAAAGATAACTGTCTAAATCAATCAGAATAGTAAGCGTTCAGCAGCGACGTGTATAGCACGAAGGTCGGGTCAAGAGTCTGAGGAAGAAGAGAAGAGAGATTCCACAGGGCTGTTGCTCCTTTTTAAGGCAACCAACCCTTTCTACACTTCCGGGTACTGTCACCTGTCCAGTGTCGCTCGAGTGAGTGTCACTCGTCGGTGCATGTTCCCGGAATCCATAGCTGTAGAGTACGTAATCCATTACAGTGCTGCTGTCTCCGCCACAACTTCGAGAACTTGCATTGGCAAGTAACACTCACATATAACGGGTGACAGAAGCGGAAGTACAGAAAGGATTCTGGTCCGTCGTCGAAGTATGGAATCATTAGGCGTTTTCCATTGAGTGTCAGAAATGGGATTTCCACACAGAATTCGTAAACAGGAACGTTAAATGTTTTATTACTACTAAACTTAGAATAAACTTATATCTACTGTGTACAGAGTATGATTGTTACCAGTTGGAGTACATGTGGAGGAGACGAGGCCCAAAAGAGAAAGAGACCGTTGGTGGTGTGATCAACGGTTTTATATGGTTTTTGATCGAACTATCCAGAATGTATTCCCTGAAACCGTTACGGAAAATGTTTTCCCGCCGTTGTTTTAGTTCTCTACAGAACTGAGATGTTGCTCTGGTTCGCAATGCACTGTCACTGTTATTAATAGACGGGTGACACTGCACCGCGCTGCTGGCTCCGCCACAATTCGTTAACCTTTAACAAGAAAACAATCTGTCCTGTCGTCAATGCATGGAATCACTAGGCGTTTTCCGGTGGGTGTTAGAAGTAGGATTTCCACACAAATTCATAAAACAGGAACGTTAAATGTTTTATTACTAAACATAGAATAAACTTATATCTACTGTGTACAAAGTATGATTGTTACCAGTTGGAGTACATGTGAAGGAGACAAAGTTCAAAAGAGAAAAGAGGAGGTTATTGATGTGATCAACGGTTTTATAGAGCTTTTGGTCAAACATTCCGGAATGTATTCCCGAAAACCGTTACGGAAAGTGTTTTCCCGCTGTTATTTAAATTCTCTACAAAATCAAGATGTTGCTCTGGTTCGGAGTGCACTACGCTGCTGGCTCCGCCACAAATCTCTTAAAACTCGTTTTATGGCGCCCACATAAAGGCAGCCATTGCAAAAGCTAAGGGAGCAATGGCGTTTCTATAGCCCCTGTTCAATAGAAAAAGCCATATGTCCATCAATGAGAAACTATGGCTAATAAAGTCCATCATCAGTGATGATTCATTACGATCCTTACATATTATACATACATAGTACATGTAGTAGCCCACATATTGTCTAGTTAGTTCAAATCAAACATTATTTCGTCATTGTCTGATTCGTCATCACTAAAGTTAATAATTATAGGGTGAATTTTGTCTCCATTAAATATTCGTTCCTTATCATACCATCTAATGGTTTCTTCCTTAGTATGGTGTATTGAATTTTTTCACATATTTGGAGTTATCATATCCAAAGCTTCATGTCACATATTCAAACAGTCTTTTACAGTTTTACCATCCATACCAATATGCCTATTGTAATAATTCTTTGCAATTCCCCAAACTAATTTAATAGGGTTGAATATGCAGTGATAGGGAAATAAATGTAAAATTTTGCGATCATACCCCTCTGCAAGGTCATCTATTACATACTTATTGGTGGCTTATTTCTAAACAAATCTATATTAATTTTAAAAAAATATATATACAGTATGTCCACAGATAGAGGGCCCAAGAGGACAAATGGACAAAAAATGTCGTTTTTCGACAAAAAGTCATTCTTGATAAAAGTCTCTGCTTCTCGAAAAAAATACTATTTTATCATTTTGGCACGTTTTCATCAATTTGGTTCAATTTGAAGCCAAAATACACAGATTTGGCCGAAATTCGTCAAAATCGGACAATTTGAGCAAATTCCGTGATGAAACGATCGTGTCTGACCGATTTCGCTAGTTTCTGTCTATTTTATCATTTTGGCACGTTTTCATCAATTTAGTTCAACTTGAAGCCATAATAGACAGATTTGGCCGAAATTCGTCAAAATCGGACGATTTGAGTAAATTCCGTGATGAAACGATCTTTCTTATCGATTTCGATCGTTTCTGCCTATTTTATCATTTTGGCACGTTTTCATCAATTTGGTGCAATTGGAAGCCAAAATAGACAGATTTGGCCGAAATTCGTCAAAATCGGACGATTTGAGCAAATTCCGTGATGAAACGATCTTTCTTGTCGATTTCGCTCGTATCTGCCTATTTTATCATTTTCGCACGTTTTCATTAATTTGGTTCAATTTGAATCAAGTTTTACCAGATTTGGCCGAAATTCGTCAAAATCGGACGATTTGAGCAAATTCCGTGATGAAACGATCTTTCTTATCGATTTCGATCGTTTCTGCCTATTTTGTCATTTTGGCTCGTTTTCATCAATTTGGTGCAATTGGAAGCCAAAATAGACAGATTTGGCCGAAACTCGTCAAAATCGGACGATTTGAGCAAATTCCGTGATGAAACGATCGTTTCTGACAGATTTCGCTCGTTTTTGCCTATTTTATCATTTTGGCACGTTTTCATCTATTTGGTTCAATTTGAAGCCATAATAAACAGATTTGGCCGAAATTCGTCAAAATCGGACGATTTGAGCAAATTCCGTGATGAAACGATCTTTCTTATCGATTTCGATCGTTTCTGCCTATTTTGTCATTTTGGCTCGTTTTCATCAATTTGGTGCAATTGGAAGCCAAAATAGACAGATTTGGTCGAAATTCGTCAAAATCGGACGATTTGAGCAAATTCCGTGATGAAACGATCTTTCTTATCGATTTCGATCGTTTCTGCCTATTTTGTCATTTTGGCACGTTTTCATCAATTTAGATCAATTTGAAGCCAAAATAGACAGATTTGGCCGAAATTCGTCAAAATCGTACGATTTGAGCAAATTCCGTGATGAAACGATCTTTCTTATCGATTTCGATCGTTTCTGCCTATTTTATCATTTTGGCTCGTTTTCATCAATTTGGTGCAATTGGAAGCCAAAATAGACCGATTTGGCCGAAACTCGTCAAAATCGGACGATTTGAGCAAATTCCGTTATGAAACGATCTTTCTTATCGATTTCGATCGTTTCTGCCTATTTTATCATTTCGGCACGTTTTCATCAAATTGGTTCAATTGGAAGCCAAAATAGACAGATTTGGCCGAAATTCGTCAAAATCGGACGATTTGAGCAAATTCCGTGATGAAACGATCTTTCTTATCGATTTCGATCGTTTCTGCCTATTTTATCATTTCGGCACGTTTTCATCAAATTGGTTCAATTGGAAGCCAACATAAACAGGTTTGGCCGAAATTCGTCAAAATCGGACGATTTGAGCAAATTCCGTGATGAAACGATCTTTCTTATCGATTTTGATCGTTTCTGCCTATTTTGTCATTTTGGCACGTTTTCATCAATTTAGTTCAATTTGAAGCCAAAATAGACAGATTTGGCCGAAACTCGTCAAAATCGGACGATTTGAGCAAATTCCGTGATGAAACGATCTTTCTTATCGATTTCGATCGTTTCTGCCTATTTTATCATTTCGGCACGTTTTCATCAAATTGGTTCAATTGGAAGCCAAAATAGACAGATTTGGCCGAAATTCGTCAAAATCGGACGATTTGAGCAAATTCCGTGATGAAACGATCTTTCTTATCGATTTTGATCGTTTCTGCCTATTTTATCATTTTGGCACGTTTTCATCAAATTGGTTCAATTGGAAGCCAAAATAGACAGATTTGGCCGAAATTCGTCAAAATCGGACGATTTGAGCAAATTCCGTGATGAAACGATCTTTCTTATCGATTTCGATCGTTTCTGCCTATTTTATCATTTCGGCACGTTTTCATCAAATTGGTTCAATTGGAAGCCAACATAAACAGGTTTGGCCGAAATTCGTCAAAATCGGACGATTTGAGCAAATTCCGTGATGAAACGATCTTTCTTATCGATTTCGATCGTTTCTGCCTATTTTATCATTTCGGCACGTTTTCATCAAATTGGTTCAATTGGAAGCCAACATAAACAGATTTGGCCGAAATTCGTCAAAATCGGACGATTTGAGCAAATTCCGTGATGAAACGATCTTTCTTATCGATTTCGATCGTTTCTGCCTATTTTATCATTTCGGCACGTTTTCATCAAATTGGTTCAATTGGAAGCCAACATAAACAGGTTTGGCCGAAATTCGTTAAAATCGGACGATTTGAGCAAATTCCGTGATGAAACGATCTTTCTTATCGATTTCGATCGTTTCTGCCTATTTTATCATTTCGGCACGTTTTCATCTATTTGGTTCAATTTGAAGCCAAAATAGACAGATTTGGCCGAAACTCGTCAAAATCGGACGATTTGAGCAAATTCCGTGATGAAACGATCGTTTCTGACAGATTTCGCTCGTTTTTGCCTATTTTATCATTTTGGCACGTTTTCATCTATTTGGTTCAATTTGAAGCCATAATAAACAGATTTGGCCGAAATTCTTCAAAATCGGACGATTTGAGCAAATTCCGTGATGAAACGATCTTTCTTATCGATTTCGATCGTTTCTGCCTATTTTATCATTTCGGCACGTTTTCATCAAATTGGTTCAATTGGAAGCCAAAATAGACAGATTTTGCCGAAATTCGTCAAAATCGGACGATTTGAGCAAATTCCGTGATGAAACGATCTTTCTTATCGATTTCGATCGTTTCTGCCTATTTTATCATTTCGGCACGTTTTCATCAAATTGGTTCAATTGGAAGCCAACATAAACAGGTTTGGCCGAAATTCGTCAAAATCGGACGATTTGAGCAAATTCCGTGATGAAACGATCTTTCTTATCGATTTCGATCCTTTCTGCCTATTTTGTCATTTTGGCACGTTTTCATCAATTTAGATCAATTTGAAGCCAAAATAGACAGATTTGGCCGAAATTCGTCAAAATCGGACGATTTGAGCAAATTCCGTGATGAAACGATCTTTCTTATCGATTTCGACCGTTTCTGCCTATTTTATCATTTCGGCACGTTTTCATCAAATTGGTTCAATTGGAAGCCAAAATAGACAGATTTGGCCGAAATTCGTCAAAATCGGACGATTTGAGCAAATTCCGTGATGAAACGATCTTTCTTATCGATTTCGATCGTTTCTGCCTATTTTATCATTTCGGCACGTTTTCATCAAATTGGTTCAATTGGAAGCCAAAATAGACAGATTTGGCCGAAATTCGTCAAAATCGGACGATTTGAGCAAATTCCGTGATGAAACGATCTTTCTTATCGATTTCGATCGTTTCTGCCTATTTTATCATTTCGGCACGTTTTCATCAAATTGGTTCAATTGGAAGCCAAAATAGACAGATTTGGCCGAAACTCGTCAAAATCGGACGATTTGAGCAAATTCCGTGATGAAACGATCGTTTCTGACAGATTTCGCTCGTTTTTGCCTATTTTATCATTTTGGCACGTTTTCATCTATTTGGTTCAATTTGAAGCCAAAATAGACAGATTTGGCCGAAATTCGTCAAAATCGGACGATTTGAGCAAATTCCGTGATGAAACGATCGTTTCTGACAGATTTCGCTCGTTTTTGCCTATTTTATCATTTTGGCACGTTTTCATCTATTTGGTTCAATTTGAATCAAGTTTTACCAGATTTGGCCGAAATTCGTCAAAATCGGACGATTTGAGCAAATTCCGTGATGAAACGATCTTTCTTATCGATTTCGATCGTTTCTGCCTATTTTGTCATTTTGGCTCGTTTTCATCAATTTGGTGCAATTGGAAGCCAAAATAGACAGATTTGGCCGAAACTCGTCAAAATCGGACGATTTGAGCAAATTCCGTGATGAAACGATCGTTTCTGACAGATTTCGCTCGTTTTTGCCTATTTTATCATTTTGGCACGTTTTCATCTATTTGGTTCAATTTGAAGCCATAATAAACAGATATTGCCGAAATTCGTCAAAATCGGACGATTTGAGCAAATTCCGTGATGTAACGATCTTTCTTATCGATTTCGATCGTTTCTGCCTATTTTATCATTTCGGCACGTTTTCATCAAATTGGTTCAATTGGAAGCCAAAATAGACAGATTTGGCCGAAATTCGTCAAAATCGTACGATTTGAGCAAATTCCGTGATGAAACGATCTTTCTTATCGATTTCGATCGTTTCTGCCTATTTTATCATTTTGGCTCGTTTTCATCAATTTGGTGCAATTGGAAGCCAAAATAGACCGATTTGGCCGAAACTCGTCAAAATCGGACGATTTGAGCAAATTCCGTTATGAAACGATCTTTCTTATCGATTTCGATCGTTTCTGCCTATTTTGTCATTTTGGCACGTTTTCATCAATTTAGATCAATTTGAAGCCAAAATAGACAGATTTGGCCGAAATTCGTCAAAATCGTACGATTTGAGCAAATTCCGTGATGTAACGATCTTTCTTATCGATTTCGATCGTTTCTGCCTATTTTATCATTTCGGCACGTTTTCATCAAATTGGTTCAATTGGAAGCCAAAATAGACAGATTTGGCCGAAATTCGTCAAAATCGTACGATTTGAGCAAATTCCGTGATGAAACGATCTTTCTTATCGATTTCGATCGTTTCTGCCTATTTTATCATTTTGGCACGTTTTCATCAAATTGGTTCAATTGGAAGCCAAAATAGACAGATTTGGCCGAAATTCGTCAAAATCGTACGATTTGAGCAAATTCCGTGATAAAACGATCTTTCTTATCGATTTCGATCGTTTCTGCCTATTTTATCATTTCGGCACGTTTTCATCTATTTGGTTCAATTTGAAGCCATAATAAACAGATATTGCCGAAATTCGTCAAAATCGGACGATTTGAGCAAATTCCGTGATGTAACGATCTTTCTTATCGATTTCGATCGTTTCTGCCTATTTTATCATTTCGGCACGTTTTCATCTATTTGGTTCAATTTGAAGCCATAATAACCAGATATTTCCGAAATTCGTCAAAATCGGACGATTTGAGCAAATTCCGTGATGTAACGATCTTTCTTATCGATTTCGATCGTTTCTGCCTATTTTATCATTTCGGCACGTTTTCATCTATTTGGTTCAATTGGAAGCCAAAATAGACCGATTTGGCCGAAACTCGTCAAAATCGGACGATTTGAGCAAATTCCGTGATGAAACGATCTTTCTTATCGATTTCGATCGTTTCTGCCTATTTTGTCATTTTGGCACGTTTTCATCAATTTAGATCAATTTGAAGCCAAAATAGACAGATTTGGCCGAAATTCGTCAAAATCGTACGATTTGAGCAAATTCCGTGATGAAACGATCTTTCTTATCGATTTCGATCGTTTCTGCCTATTTTATCATTTTGGCTCGTTTTCATCAATTTGGTGCAATTGGAAGCCAAAATAGACCGATTTGGCCGAAACTCGTCAAAATCGGACGATTTGAGCAAATTCCGTTATGAAACGATCTTTCTTATCGATTTCGATCGTTTCTGCCTATTTTATCATTTTGGCACGTTTTCATCTATTTGGTTCAATTTGAAGCCAAAATAGACAGATTTGGCCGAAACTCGTCAAAATCGGACGATTTGAGCAAATTCCGTGATGAAACGATCGTTTCTGACAGATTTCGCTCGTTTTTGCCTATTTTATCATTTTGGCACGTTTTCATCTATTTGGTTCAATTTGAAGCCATAATAAACAGATTTGGCCGAAATTCTTCAAAATCGGACGATTTGAGCAAATTCCGTGATGAAACGATCTTTCTTATCGATTTCGATCGTTTCTGCCTATTTTATCATTTCGGCACGTTTTCATCAAATTGGTTCAATTGGAAGCCAAAATAGACAGATTTGGCCGGAATTCGTTAAAATCGGACGATTTGAGCAAATTCCGTGATGAAACGATCTTTCTTATCGATTTCGATCGTTTCTGCCTATTTTGTCATTTTGGCACGTTTTCATCTATTTGGTTCAATTTGAAGCCAAAATAGACAGATTTGGCCGAAATTCGTCAAAATCGGACGATTTGAGCAAATTCCGTGATGAAACGATCTTTCTTATCGATTTCGATCGTTTCTGCCTATTTTATCATTTCGGCACGTTTTCATCAAATTGGTTCAATTGGAAGCCAAAATTGACAGATTTGGCCGAAACTCGTCAAAATCGGACGATTTGAGCAAATTCCGTGATGAAACGATCTTTCTTATCGATTTCGATCGTTTCTGCCTATTTTGTCATTTTGGCACGTTTTCATCAATTTAGATCAATTTGAAGCCAAAATAGACAGATTTGGCCGAAATTCGTCAAAATCGTACGATTTGAGCAAATTCCGTGATGAAACGATCTTTCTTATCGATTTCGATCGTTTCTGCCTATTTTATCATTTTGGCTCGTTTTCATCAATTTGGTGCAATTGGAAGCCAAAATAGACCGATTTGGCCGAAACTCGTCAAAATCGGACGATTTGAGCAAATTCCGTTATGAAACGAACTTTCTTATCGATTTCGATCGTTTCTGCCTATTTTATCATTTTGGCACGTTTTCATCTATTTGGTTCAATTTGAAGCCATAATAAACAGATTTGGCCGAAATTCTTCAAAATCGGACGATTTGAGCAAATTCCGTGATGAAACGATCTTTCTTATCGATTTCGATCGTTTCTGCCTATTTTATCATTTCGGCACGTTTTCATCAAATTGGTTCAATTGGAAGCCAAAATAGACAGATTTGGCCGAAATTCGTCAAAATCGGACGATTTGAGCAAATTCCGTGATGTAACGATCTTTCTTATCGATTTCGATCGTTTCTGCCTATTTTGTCATTTTGGCACGTTTTCATCAATTTAGTTCAATTTGAAGCCAAAATAGACAGATTTGGCCGAAATTCGTCAAAATCGGACGATTTGAGCAAATTCCGTGATGAAACGATCTTTCTTATCGATTTCGATCGTTTCTGCCTATTTTATCATTTCGGCACGTTTTCATCAAATTGGTTCAATTGGAAGCCAAAATAGACAGATTTGGCCGGAATTCGTTAAAATCGGACGATTTGAGCAAATTCCGTGATGAAACGATCTTTCTTATCGATTTCGATCGTTTCTGCCTATTTTGTCATTTTGGCACGTTTTCATCTATTTGGTTCAATTTGAAGCCAAAATAGACAGATTTGGCCGAAATTCGTCAAAATCGGACGATTTGAGCAAATTCCGTGATGAAACGATCGTTTCTGACAGATTTCGCTCGTTTTTGCCTATTTTATCATTTTGGCACGTTTTCATCTATTTGGTTCAATTTGAATCAAGTTTTACCAGATTTGGCCGAAATTCGTCAAAATCGGACGATTTGAGCAAATTCCGTGATGAAACGATCTTTCTTATCGATTTCGATCGTTTCTGCCTATTTTGTCATTTTGGCTCGTTTTCATCAATTTGGTGCAATTGGAAGCCAAAATAGACAGATTTGGCCGAAACTCGTCAAAATCGGACGATTTGAGCAAATTCCGTGATAAAACGATCTTTCTTATCGATTTCGATCGTTTCTGCCTATTTTATCATTTCGGCACGTTTTCATCTATTTGGTTCAATTTGAAGCCATAATAACCAGATATTGCCGAAATTCGTCAAAATCGGACGATTTGAGCAAATTCCGTGATGTAACGATCTTTCTTATCGATTTCGATCGTTTCTGCCTATTTTATCATTTTGGCTCGTTTTCATCAATTTGGTGCAATTGGAAGCCAAAATAGACCGATTTGGCCGAAACTCGTCAAAATCGGACGATTTGAGCAAATTCCGTGATGAAACGATCTTTCTTATCGATTTCGATCGTTTCTGCCTATTTTGTCATTTTGGCACGTTTTCATCTATTTGGTTCAATTTGAAGCCAAATAGACAGATTTGGCCGAAACTCGTCAAAATCGGACGATTTGAGCAAATTCCGTGATGAAACGATCGTTTCTGACAGATTTCGCTCGTTTTTGCCTATTTTATCATTTTGGCACGTTTTCATCTATTTGGTTCAATTTGAAGCCATAATAAACAGATATTGCCGAAATTCGTCAAAATCGGACGATTTGAGCAAATTCCGTGATGTAACGATCTTTCTTATCGATTTCGATCGTTTCTGCCTATTTTATCATTTCGGCACGTTTTCATCTATTTGGTTCAATTTGAAGCCATAATAACCAGATATTGCCGAAATTCGTCAAAATCGGACGATTTGAGCAAATTCCGTGATGTAACGATCTTTCTTATCGATTTCTATCGTTTCTGCCTATTTTATCATTTTGGCTCGTTTTCATCAATTTGGTGCAATTGGAAGCCAAAATAGACCGATTTGGCCGAAACTCGTCAAAATCGGACGATTTGAGCAAATTCCGTGATGAAACGATCTTTCTTATCGATTTCGATCGTTTCTGCCTATTTTGTCATTTTGGCACGTTTTCATCAATTTAGATCAATTTGAAGCCAAAATAGACAGATTTGGCCGAAATTCGTCAAAATCGTACGATTTGAGCAAATTCCGTGATGAAACGATCTTTCTTATCGATTTCGATCGTTTCTGCCTATTTTATCATTTTGGCTCGTTTTCATCTATTTGGTTCAATTTGAAGCCATAATAACCAGATATTGCCGAAATTCGTCAAAATCGGACGATTTGAGCAAATTCCGTGATGTAACGATCTTTCTTATCGATTTCGATCGTTTCTGCCTATTTTATCATTTTGGCACGTTTTCATCTATTTGGTTCAATTTGAAGCCAAAATAGACAGATTTGGCCGAAACTCGTCAAAATCGGACGATTTGAGCAAATTCCGTGATGAAACGATCTTTCTTATCGATTTCGATCGTTTCTGCCTATTTTATCATTTTGGCACGTTTTCATCTATTTGGTTCAATTTGAAGCCAAAATAGACAGATTTGGCCGAAACTCGTCAAAATCGGACGATTTGAGCAAATTCCGTTATGAAACGATCTTTCTTATCGATTTCGATCGTTTCTGCCTATTTTATCATTTTGGCACGTTTTCATCTATTTGGTTCAATTTGAAGCCAAATAGACAGATTTGGCCGAAACTCGTCAAAATCGGACGATTTGAGCAAATTCCGTGATGAAACGATCGTTTCTGACAGATTTCGCTCGTTTTTGCCTATTTTATCATTTTGGCACGTTTTCATCTATTTGGTTCAATTTGAAGCCATAATAAACAGATATTGCCGAAATTCGTCAAAATCGGACGATTTGAGCAAATTCCGTGATGTAACGATCTTTCTTATCGATTTCGATCGTTTCTGCCTATTTTATCATTTCGGCACGTTTTCATCTATTTGGTTCAATTTGAAGCCATAATAACCAGATATTGCCGAAATTCGTCAAAATCGGACGATTTGAGCAAATTCCGTGATGTAACGATCTTTCTTATCGATTTCGATCGTTTCTGCCTATTTTATCATTTTGGCTCGTTTTCATCAATTTGGTGCAATTGGAAGCCAAAATAGACCGATTTGGCCGAAACTCGTCAAAATCGGACGATTTGAGCAAATTCCGTGATGAAACGATCTTTCTTATCGATTTCGATCGTTTCTGCCTATTTTGTCATTTTGGCACGTTTTCATCAATTTAGATCAATTTGAAGCCAAAATAGACAGATTTGGCCGAAATTCGTCAAAATCGTACGATTTGAGCAAATTCCGTGATGAAACGATCTTTCTTATCGATTTCGATCGTTTCTGCCTATTTTATCATTTTGGCTCGTTTTCATCAATTTGGTGCAATTGGAAGCCAAAATAGACCGATTTGGCCGAAACTCGTCAAAATCGGACGATTTGAGCAAATTCCGTTATGAAACGATCTTTCTTATCGATTTCGATCGTTTCTGCCTATTTTATCATTTTGGCACGTTTTCATCTATTTGGTTCAATTTGAAGCCAAAATAGACAGATTTGGCCGAAACTCGTCAAAATCGGACGATTTGAGCAAATTCCGTGATGAAACGATCTTTCTTATCGATTTCGATCGTTTCTGCCTATTTTATCATTTTGGCACGTTTTCATCTATTTGGTTCAATTTGAAGCCAAAATAGACAGATTTGGCCGAAACTCGTCAAAATCGGACGATTTGAGCAAATTCCGTTATGAAACGATCTTTCTTATCGATTTCGATCGTTTCTGCCTATTTTATCATTTTGGCACGTTTTCATCTATTTGGTTCAATTTGAAGCCAAAATAGACAGATTTGGCCGAAACTCGTCAAAATCGGACGATTTGAGCAAATTCCGTGATGAAACGATCTTTCTTATCGATTTCGATCGTTTCTGCCTATTTTATCATTTCGGCACGTTTTCATCAAATTGGTTCAATTGGAAGCCAAAATAGACAGATTTTGCCGAAATTCGTCAAAATCGGACGATTTGAGCAAATTCCGTGATGAAACGATCTTTCTTATCGATTTCGATCGTTTCTGCCTATTTTATCATTTCGGCACGTTTTCATCAAATTGGTTCAATTGGAAGCCAACATAAACAGGTTTGGCCGAAATTCGTCAAAATCGGACGATTTGAGCAAATTCCGTGATGAAACGATCTTTCTTATCGATTTCGATCGTTTCTGCCTATTTTGTCATTCTGGCACGTTTTCATCAATTTAGATCAATTTGAAGCCAAAATAGACAGATTTGGCCGAAATTCGTCAAAATCGGACGATTTGAGCAAATTCCGTGATGAAACGATCTTTCTTATCGATTTCGATCGTTTCTGCCTATTTTATCATTTCGGCACGTTTTCATCAAATTGGTTCAATTGGAAGCCAAAATAGACAGATTTGGCCGAAATTCGTCAAAATCGGACGATTTGAGCAAATTCCGTGATGAAACGATCTTTCTTATCGATTTTGATCGTTTCTGCCTATTTTGTCATTTTGGCACGTTTTCATCAATTTAGTTCAATTTGAAGCCAAAATAGACAGATTTGGCCGAAACTCGTCAAAATCGGACGATTTGAGCAAATTCCGTGATGAAACGATCGTTTCTGACAGATTTCGCTCGTTTTTGCCTATTTTATCATTTTGGCACGTTTTCATCTATTTGGTTCAATTTGAAGCCAAAATAGACAGATTTGGCCGAAATTCGTCAAAATCGGACGATTTGAGCAAATTCCGTGATGAAACGATCGTTTCTGACAGATTTCGCTCGTTTTTGCCTATTTTATCATTTTGGCACGTTTTCATCTATTTGGTTCAATTTGAATCAAGTTTTACCAGATTTGGCCGAAATTCGTCAAAATCGGACGATTTGAGCAAATTCCGTGATGAAACGATCTTTCTTATCGATTTCGATCGTTTCTGCCTATGTTGTCATTTTGGCTCGTTTTCATCAATTTGGTGCAATTGGAAGCCAGAATAGACAGATTTGGCCGAAACTCGTCAAAATCGGACGATTTGAGCAAATTCCGTGATGAAACGATCGTTTCTGACAGATTTCGCTCGTTTTTGCCTATTTTATCATTTTGGCACGTTTTCATCTATTTGGTTCAATTTGAAGCCATAATAAACAGATATTGCCGAAATTCGTCAAAATCGGACGATTTGAGCAAATTCCGTGATGTAACGATCTTTCTTATCGATTTCGATCGTTTCTGCCTATTTTATCATTTCGGCACGTTTTCATCAAATTGGTTCAATTGGAAGCCAAAATAGACAGATTTGGCCGAAATTCGTCAAAATCGTACGATTTGAGCAAATTCCGTGATGAAACGATCTTTCTTATCGATTTCGATCGTTTCTGCCTATTTTATCATTTTGGCTCGTTTTCATCAATTTGGTGCAATTGGAAGCCAAAATAGACCGCTTTGGCCGAAACTCGTCAAAATCGGACGATTTGAGCAAATTCCGTTATGAAACGATCTTTCTTATCGATTTCGATCGTTTCTGCCTATTTTATCATTTTGGCTCGTTTTCATCAATTTGGTGCAATTGGAAGCCAAAATAGACCGATTTGGCCGAAACTCGTCAAAATCGGACGATTTGAGCAAATTCCGTTATGAAACGATCTTTCTTATCGATTTCGATCGTTTCTGCCTATTTTGTCATTTCGGCACGTTTTCATCAAATTGGTTCAATTGGAAGCCAAAATAGACAGATTTGGCCGAAATTCGTCAAAATCGTACGATTTGAGCAAATTCCGTGATGAAACGATCTTTCTTATCGATTTCGATCGTTTCTGCCTATTTTATCATTTTGGCACGTTTTCATCAAATTGGTTCAATTGGAAGCCAAAATAGACAGATTTGGCCGAAATTCGTCAAAATCGTACGATTTGAGCAAATTCCGTGATAAAACGATCTTTCTTATCGATTTCGATCGTTTCTGCCTATTTTATCATTTCGGCACGTTTTCATCTATTTGGTTCAATTTGAAGCCATAATAAACAGATATTGCCGAAATTCGTCAAAATCGGACGATTTGAGCAAATTCCGTGATGTAACGATCTTTCTTATCGATTTCGATCGTTTCTGCCTATTTTATCATTTCGGCACGTTTTCATCTATTTGGTTCAATTTGAAGCCATAATAACCAGATATTGCCGAAATTCGTCAAAATCGGACGATTTGAGCAAATTCCGTGATGTAACGATCTTTCTTATCGATTTCGATCGTTTCTGCCTATTTTATCATTTTGGCTCGTTTTCATCAATTTGGTGCAATTGGAAGCCAAAATAGACCGATTTGGCCGAAACTCGTCAAAATCGGACGATTTGAGCAAATTCCGTGATAAAACGATCTTTCTTATCGATTTCGATCGTTTCTGCCTATTTTATCATTTCGGCACGTTTTCATCTATTTGGTTCAATTTGAAGCCATAATAAACAGATATTGCCGAAATTCGTCAAAATCGGACGATTTGAGCAAATTCCGTTATGAAACGATCTTTCTTATCGATTTCGATCGTTTCTGCCTATTTTGTCATTTCGGCACGTTTTCATCAAATTGGTTCAATTGGAAGCCAAAATAGACAGATTTGGCCGAAATTCGTCAAAATCGTACGATTTGAGCAAATTCCGTGATGAAACGATCTTTCTTATCGATTTCGATCGTTTCTGCCTATTTTATCATTTTGGCTCGTTTTCATCAATTTGGTGCAATTGGAAGCCAAAATAGACCGATTTGGCCGAAACTCGTCAAAATCGGACGATTTGAGCAAATTCCGTTATGAAACGATCTTTCTTATCGATTTCGATCGTTTCTGCCTATTTTATCATTTTGGCTCGTTTTCATCAATTTGGTGCAATTGGAAGCCAAAATAGACCGATTTGGCCGAAACTCGTCAAAATCGGACGATTTGAGCAAATTCCGTTATGAAACGATCTTTCTTATCGATTTCGATCGTTTCTGCCTATTTTGTCATTTCGGCACGTTTTCATCAAATTGGTTCAATTGGAAGCCAAAATAGACAGATTTGGCCGAAATTCGTCAAAATCGTACGATTTGAGCAAATTCCGTGATGAAACGATCTTTCTTATCGATTTCGATCGTTTCTGCCTATTTTATCATTTTGGCACGTTTTCATCAAATTGGTTCAATTGGAAGCCAAAATAGACAGATTTGGCCGAAATTCGTCAAAATCGTACGATTTGAGCAAATTCCGTGATAAAACGATCTTTCTTATCGATTTCGATCGTTTCTGCCTATTTTATCATTTCGGCACGTTTTCATCTATTTGGTTCAATTTGAAGCCATAATAAACAGATATTGCCGAAATTCGTCAAAATCGGACGATTTGAGCAAATTCCGTGATGTAACGATCTTTCTTATCGATTTCGATCGTTTCTGCCTATTTTATCATTTCGGCACGTTTTCATCTATTTGGTTCAATTTGAAGCCATAATAACCAGATATTGCCGAAATTCGTCAAAATCGGACGATTTGAGCAAATTCCGTGATGTAACGATCTTTCTTATCGATTTCGATCGTTTCTGCCTATTTTGTCATTTTGGCACGTTTTCATCAATTTAGATCAATTTGAAGCCAAAATAGACAGATTTGGCCGAAATTCGTCAAAATCGTACGATTTGAGCAAATTCCGTGATGAAACGATCTTTCTTATCGATTTCGATCGTTTCTGCCTATTTTATCATTTTGGCTCGTTTTCATCAATTTGGTGCAATTGGAAGCCAAAATAGACCGATTTGGCCGAAACTCGTCAAAATCGGACGATTTGAGCAAATTCCGTTATGAAACGATCTTTCTTATCGATTTCGATCGTTTCTGCCTATTTTATCATTTTGGCACGTTTTCATCTATTTGGTTCAATTTGAAGCCAAAATAGACAGATTTGGCCGAAACTCGTCAAAATCGGACGATTTGAGCAAATTCCGTGATGAAACGATCGTTTCTGACAGATTTCGCTCGTTTTTGCCTATTTTATCATTTTGGCACGTTTTCATCTATTTGGTTCAATTTGAAGCCATAATAAACAGATTTGGCCGAAATTCTTCAAAATCGGACGATTTGAGCAAATTCCGTGATGAAACGATCTTTCTTATCGATTTCGATCGTTTCTGCCTATTTTATCATTTCGGCACGTTTTCATCAAATTGGTTCAATTGGAAGCCAAAATAGACAGATTTGGCCGAAATTCGTCAAAATCGGACGATTTGAGCAAATTCCGTGATGAAACGATCTTTCTTATCGATTTCGATCGTTTCTGCCTATTTTATCATTTCGGCACGTTTTCATCAAATTGGTTCAATTGGAAGCCAAAATTGACAGATTTGGCCGAAATTCGTCAAAATCGGACGATTTGAGCAAATTCCGTGATGAAACGATCTTTCTTATCGATTTCGATCGTTTCTGCCTATTTTATCATTTCGGCACGTTTTCATCAAATTGGTTCAATTGGAAGCCAAAATTGACAGATTTGGCCGAAACTCGTCAAAATCGGACGATTTGAGCAAATTCCGTGATGAAACGATCTTTCTTATCGATTTCGATCGTTTCTGCCTATTTTATCATTTTGGCTCGTTTTCATCAATTTGGTGCAATTGGAAGCCAAAATAGACCGATTTGGCCGAAACTCGTCAAAATCGGACGATTTGAGCAAATTCCGTTATGAAACGAACTTTCTTATCGATTTCGATCGTTTCTGCCTATTTTATCATTTTGGCACGTTTTCATCTATTTGGTTCAATTTGAAGCCATAATAAACAGATTTGGCCGAAATTCTTCAAAATCGGACGATTTGAGCAAATTCCGTGATGAAACGATCTTTCTTATCGATTTCGATCGTTTCTGCCTATTTTATCATTTCGGCACGTTTTCATCAAATTGGTTCAATTGGAAGCCAAAATAGACAGATTTGGCCGAAATTCGTCAAAATCGGACGATTTGAGCAAATTCCGTGATGTAACGATCTTTCTTATCGATTTCGATCGTTTCTGCCTATTTTGTCATTTTGGCACGTTTTCATCAATTTAGTTCAATTTGAAGCCAAAATAGACAGATTTGGCCGAAATTCGTCAAAATCGGACGATTTGAGCAAATTCCGTGATGAAACGATCTTTCTTATCGATTTCGATCGTTTCTGCCTATTTTATCATTTCGGCACGTTTTCATCAAATTGGTTCAATTGGAAGCCAAAATAGACAGATTTGGCCGGAATTCGTTAAAATCGGACGATTTGAGCAAATTCCGTGATGAAACGATCTTTCTTATCGATTTCGATCGTTTCTGCCTATTTTGTCATTTTGGCACGTTTTCATCTATTTGGTTCAATTTGAAGCCAAAATAGACAGATTTGGCCGAAATTCGTCAAAATCGGACGATTTGAGCAAATTCCGTGATGAAACGATCTTTCTTATCGATTTCGATCGTTTCTGCCTATTTTGTCATTTTGGCTCGTTTTCATCAATTTGGTGCAATTGGAAGCCAAAATAGACAGATTTGGCCGAAACTCGTCAAAATCGGACGATTTGAGCAAATTCCGTGATGAAACGATCGTTTCTGACAGATTTCGCTCGTTTTTGCCTATTTTATCATTTTGGCACGTTTTCATCTATTTGGTTCAATTTGAAGCCATAATAAACAGATATTGCCGAAATTCGTCAAAATCGGACGATTTGAGCAAATTCCGTGATGTAACGATCTTTCTTATCGATTTCGATCGTTTCTGCCTATTTTATCATTTTGGCACGTTTTCATCAAATTGGTTCAATTGGAAGCCAAAATAGACAGATTTGGCCGAAATTCGTCAAAATCGTACGATTTGAGCAAATTCCGTGATGAAACGATCTTTCTTATCGATTTCGATCGTTTCTGCCTATTTTATCATTTTGGCACGTTTTCATCAAATTGGTTCAATTGGAAGCCAAAATAGACAGATTTGGCCGAAATTCGTCAAAATCGTACGATTTGAGCAAATTCCGTGATAAAACGATCTTTCTTATCGATTTCGATCGTTTCTGCCTATTTTATCATTTCGGCACGTTTTCATCTATTTGGTTCAATTTGAAGCCATAATAAACAGATATTGCCGAAATTCGTCAAAATCGGACGATTTGAGCAAATTCCGTGATGTAACGATCTTTCTTATCGATTTCGATCGTTTCTGCCTATTTTATCATTTCGGCACGTTTTCATCTATTTGGTTCAATTTGAAGCCATAATAACCAGATATTGCCGAAATTCGTCAAAATCGGACGATTTGAGCAAATTCCGTGATGTAACGATCTTTCTTATCGATTTCGATCGTTTCTGCCTATTTTATCATTTTGGCTCGTTTTCATCAATTTGGTGCAATTGGAAGCCAAAATAGACCGATTTGGCCGAAACTCGTCAAAATCGGACGATTTGAGCAAATTCCGCGATGAAACGATCTTTCTTATCGATTTCGATCGTTTCTGCCTATTTTGTCATTTTGGCACGTTTTCATCAATTTAGATCAATTTGAAGCCAAAATAGACAGATTTGGCCGAAATTCGTCAAAATCGTACGATTTGAGCAAATTCCGTGATGAAACGATCTTTCTTATCGATTTCGATCGTTTCTGCCTATTTTATCATTTTGGCTCGTTTTCATCAATTTGGTGCAATTGGAAGCCAAAATAGACCGATTTGGCCGAAACTCGTCAAAATCGGACGATTTGAGCAAATTCCGTTATGAAACGATCTTTCTTATCGATTTCGATCGTTTCTGCCTATTTTATCATTTTGGCACGTTTTCATCTATTTGGTTCAATTTGAAGCCAAAATAGACAGATTTGGCCGAAACTCGTCAAAATCGGACGATTTGAGCAAATTCCGTGATGAAACGATCGTTTCTGACAGATTTCGCTCGTTTTTGCCTATTTTATCATTTTGGCACGTTTTCATCTATTTGGTTCAATTTGAAGCCATAATAAACAGATTTGGCCGAAATTCTTCAAAATCGGACGATTTGAGCAAATTCCGTGATGTAACGATCTTTCTTATCGATTTCGATCGTTTCTGCCTATTTTATCATTTCGGCACGTTTTCATCTATTTGGTTCAATTTGAAGCCATAATAACCAGATATTGCCGAAATTCGTCAAAATCGGACGATTTGAGCAAATTCCGTGATGTAACGATCTTTCTTATCGATTTCGATCGTTTCTGCCTATTTTATCATTTTGGCTCGTTTTCACCAATTTGGTGCAATTGGAAGCCAAAATAGACCGATTTGGCCGAAACTCGTCAAAATCGGACGATTTGAGCAAATTCCGTTATGAAACGATCTTTCTTATCGATTTCGATCGTTTCTGCCTATTTTGTCATTTTGGCACGTTTTCATCAATTTAGATCAATTTGAAGCCAAAATAGACAGATTTGGCCGAAATTCGTCAAAATCGTACGATTTGAGCAAATTCCGTGATGTAACGATCTTTCTTATCGATTTCGATCGTTTCTGCCTATTTTATCATTTCGGCACGTTTTCATCAAATTGGTTCAATTGGAAGCCAAAATAGACAGATTTGGCCGAAATTCGTCAAAATCGTACGATTTGAGCAAATTCCGTGATGTAACGATCTTTCTTATCGATTTCGATCGTTTCTGCCTATTTTATCATTTCGGCACGTTTTCATCAAATTGGTTCAATTGGAAGCCAAAATAGACAGATTTGGCCGAAATTCGTCAAAATCGTACGATTTGAGCAAATTCCGTGATGAAACGATCTTTCTTATCGATTTCGATCGTTTCTGCCTATTTTATCATTTTGGCTCGTTTTCACCAATTTGGTGCAATTGGAAGCCAAAATAGACCGATTTGGCCGAAACTCGTCAAAATCGGACGATTTGAGCAAATTCCGTTATGAAACGATCTTTCTTATCGATTTCGATCGTTTCTGCCTATTTTGTCATTTTGGCACGTTTTCATCAATTTAGATCAATTTGAAGCCAAAATAGACAGATTTGGCCGAAATTCGTCAAAATCGTACGATTTGAGCAAATTCCGTGATGTAACGATCTTTCTTATCGATTTCGATCGTTTCTGCCTATTTTATCATTTCGGCACGTTTTCATCAAATTGGTTCAATTGGAAGCCAAAATAGACAGATTTGGCCGAAATTCGTCAAAATCGTACGATTTGAGCAAATTCCGTGATAAAACGATCTTTCTTATCGATTTCGATCGTTTCTGCCTATTTTATCATTTCGGCACGTTTTCATCTATTTGGTTCAATTTGAAGCCATAATAAACAGATATTGCCGAAATTCGTCAAAATCGGACGATTTGAGTAAATTCCGTGATGTAACGATCTTTCTTATCGATTTCGATCGTTCCTGCCTATTTTATCATTTCGGCACGTTTTCATCTATTTGGTTCAATTTGAAGCCATAATAAACAGATATTGCCGAAATTCGTCAAAATCGGACGATTTGAGCAAATTCCGTGATGTAACGATCTTTCTTATCGATTTCGATCGTTTCTGCCTATTTTATCATTTTGGCTCGTTTTCATCAATTTGGTGCAATTGGAAGCCAAAATAGACCGATTTGGCCGAAACTCGTCAAAATCGGACGATTTGAGCAAATTCCGTGATTAAACGATCTTTCTTATCGATTTCGATCGTTTCTGCCTATTTTGTCATTTTGGCACGTTTTCATCAATTTAGATCAATTTGAAGCCAAAATAGACAGATTTGGCCGAAATTCGTCAAAATCGTACGATTTGAGCAAATTCCGTGATGAAACGATCTTTCTTATCGATTTCGATCGTTTCTGCCTATTTTATCATTTTGGCTCGTTTTCATCAATTTGGTGCAATTGGAAGCCAAAATAGACAGATTTGGCCGAAATTCGTCAAAATCGGACGATTTGAGCAAATTCCGTGATGAAACGATCTTTCTTATCGATTTCGATCGTTTCTGCCTATTTTATCATTTCGGCACGTTTTCATCAAATTGGTTCAATTGGAAGCCAAAATAGACAGATTTGGCCGGAATTCGTTAAAATCGGACGATTTGAGCAAATTCCGTGATGAAACGATCTTTCTTATCGATTTCGATCGTTTCTGCCTATTTTGTCATTTTGGCACGTTTTCATCTATTTGGTTCAATTTGAAGCCAAAATAGACAGATTTGGCCGAAATTCGTCAAAATCGGACGATTTGAGCAAATTCCGTGATGAAACGATCTTTCTTATCGATTTCGATCGTTTCTGCCTATTTTATCATTTCGGCACGTATTCATCAAATTGGTTCAATTGGAAGCCAAAATAGACAGATTTGGCCGAAACTCGTCAAAATCGGACGATTTGAGCAAATTCCGTGATGAAACGATCTTTCTTATCGATTTCGATCGTTTCTGCCTATTTTGTCATTTTGGCACGTTTTCATCAATTTAGATCAATTTGAAGCCAAAATAGACAGATTTGGCCGAAATTCGTCAAAATCGTACGATTTGAGCAAATTCCGTGATGAAACGATCTTTCTTATCGATTTCGATCGTTTCTGCCTATTTTATCATTTTGGCTCGTTTTCATCAATTTGGTGCAATTGGAAGCCAAAATAGACCGATTTGGCCGAAACTCGTCAAAATCGGACGATTTGAGCAAATTCCGTTATGAAACGAACTTTCTTATCGATTTCGATCGTTTCTGCCTATTTTATCATTTTGGCACGTTTTCATCTATTTGGTTCAATTTGAAGCCAAAATAGACAGATTTGGCCGAAACTCGTCAAAATCGGACGATTTGAGCAAATTCCGTGATGAAACGATCGTTTCTGACAGATTTCGCTCGTTTTTGCCTATTTTATCATTTTGGCACGTTTTCATCTATTTGGTTCAATTTGAAGCCATAATAAACAGATTTGGCCGAAATTCTTCAAAATCGGACGATTTGAGCAAATTCCGTGATGAAACGATCTTTCTTATCGATTTCGATCGTTTCTGCCTATTTTATCATTTCGGCACGTTTTCATCAAATTGGTTCAATTGGAAGCCAAAATAGACAGATTTGGCCGAAATTCGTCAAAATCGGACGATTTGAGCAAATTCCGTGATGTAACGATCTTTCTTATCGATTTCGATCGTTTCTGCCTATTTTGTCATTTTGGCACGTTTTCATCAATTTAGTTCAATTTGAAGCCAAAATAGACAGATTTGGCCGAAATTCGTCAAAATCGGACGATTTGAGCAAATTCCGTGATGAAACGATCTTTCTTATCGATTTCGATCGTTTCTGCCTATTTTATCATTTCGGCACGTTTTCATCAAATTGGTTCAATTGGAAGCCAAAATAGACAGATTTGGCCGGAATTCGTTAAAATCGGACGATTTGAGCAAATTCCGTGATGAAACGATCTTTCTTATCGATTTCGATCGTTTCTGCCTATTTTGTCATTTTGGCACGTTTTCATCTATTTGGTTCAATTTGAAGCCAAAATAGACAGATTTGGCCGAAATTCGTCAAAATCGGACGATTTGAGCAAATTCCGTGATGAAACGATCTTTCTTATCGATTTCGATCGTTTCTGCCTATTTTATCATTTCGGCACGTTTTCATCA